>NC_141031.1:10100000-10400000 GCF_052040795.2 Danio rerio
TCTGATGAGTCTCAATTTCTTCTGCGATATTCAGATTATAGGGTCAGAATTTGGCGTCAACAACATGAAAGCATGGATCCATCCTGCCTTGGATCAATAGTTTAGGCTGGTGGTGGTATAATGGTGTAAGGGGTATTTTGTTGGCAAACTTTGGGCTCATTAGTAATGTAATGTAAATGTAATGTGTATTTATATAGTGCATTTACTCCACACCACCACCAGTGTGCAGCATCCACTTGGATGGTTATTAGTAGAGTGAAGAGACAGTAATAGAGCCAATCTGGTGGATGGGGATGATTGGGAGGCCATGATCGTAAGGGCAGATTGAGGGACTTTGGCCAGGATTGAGCATACCAATTGAGCATTGTGTCAACACCACAGCCTAACTGAGTATTGTTGCTGACCATGTCCACCCCTTTATGACCACAATGTACGCATCTTGTAATAGCTAATTCCAGCAGGATAACGCACCATGTCATAAAGCACAAATCATCTCAGACTGGTTTCTTGAACATGACAGAGTTCACTGTGCTCATATGGCCTCCACAGTCACCAGGCCTCAATCAAAAAGAGCACAATGCAGCAACTGTGTGATACTATCATGTCAAGATGGACCAAAATATCTGAGGAATATCTCCAGCATACTGTTCAATCTATGCCACGAAGCACTATAGTAGTTCTGAAGGCAAAAGTGGGTCCAACTCGGAACTAGTAAGGTGTAATAAAGTGGCGGGTGAGTTGCCTAATTACCCTGACTTGCCTAGTTATCATAAGTAACCTTTAAGCAATCTTTTAATAGAGCGGAATGCCAGTATCTTACAGAATAACTAGAAAAGCCATGATGGCAAATACACTATTTTAACTATTATGTTAAAAAATGTGTTATTCTATGAACGAACACGAAAGAAACTAGTTATTAGAAATGATGAGCTATTAAAACTATTGTTTAAAAATGTGCTGAAAAAAAAAAAAAAAAAAAACTTTCCTCCATCGAACTGCAATGAACAGAAATGAATGTCACAGCAGGGCGAACACTTTGACCTTTGACAGTGTATTTAATGCTTTTCAGCTCTCTCATTCTTCTTCTTTCCACCCTCAGTAGACAGCTGTCTCTTAATCAAATATGGTCAAACTGACCACTTGACTCAGCACAAGACCAACACCAAATCCTATATAAGTCTATCCTGGGTCAATCTCTGGAAACCAGGCCAAAATGAGGACATGAGGGAGAGAGTAAGCCAAAGAAAGTAAAAGAGAGACTTTGGAGAAGAGGAGGAGCGGTGAGTGAACGGGTCCAGATGGACATCTGCTGCGCTCTTGCAGGCTGAACTAATCCCTTCAGTTAGTGGCGCTCACAGGGCAAAGCCTCTCTGATGGCAGATGTCGTCCGTCCTCTGCCGCTTGCCTTTTTGCCCTCTACCAACGCGTCCACCCGTCACCACCACTGAGACCCAGCACTTACGCTAACACATCTGCATACATACGTAGAGTACTAAATCTACAGGGTAGAGCTATTAAATCTGTAGGGTTGCAGGAAAGCTGGGTCAAGGCCTGAGGTGATTGCAACACGTTCAAGCAAACACTAATCATATTGGACAGAAATAATGCCAGATGTCTACAGTAAGTCTATGATTCATTCTATGAGTCATTCCATGCAACAATGGTTTATACACTCGAAGGAAGAAAGAAACGGTATGAGAGCAGTTACTTGAGTGGTACCTTTTCAGTAGTTGTACCTAAACAGTCTATTTCAGTAGATTGAAGGTATGTATTAGTACCTAAATAGTACAAAAGTGTTCCTGGTGAAATTTGTAGGCATTAACATGGACTAAAATTTACTCTTTTTATAATAAAATATTTAAGTTATTGGAATGGTAATAACAAAGTAACCACTTCCATACTTTTTTTGTGTGTGTGTGTGTGTGTGTGAATATGTTTTGTGCACATTTTGTACCAAAGCGATATCGTGATGATATCTTGTGTCCAAAACATTTGGTACATATCATAATGCCATTCAGTCCAACAACAGTTCATATACCAAATATAACATACTGTGAACCAGAATCATTTGATATAGTATGATATATTTTATATAAAGCAGAGGTGCCCAAATTAGGGTCCGCGGGCCGAAGCTGGTCATTGGTACCATTTAGTTTGGCCCCCCATCCAGTCTTAGAAGAGAGGTAGTCTTTTTTGGTAGTTTGTTTTATTGTTAAACTACAAAACAGCAAACTGAAATTAAATGTTTCAACTAAATGTTTTAAACAAATTAGATAAAAAAAATAAATAAATACACTGTAACTAATGGACAGAAGACAATGGAGAAGACATCAGCAGAGGCAGGTGCAGCTTTACTTGTGTATTCAACATTGATCTGCATTGTGTTAATTTTTTATTTTTTTTTTATTGAAATAATAATTTATATTTAATTGAATAAATAATATTTGATTATAAAATGTAACACACACACACACACACACACACTAACCCTAACACGCAACAATATATATATATATATATATATATATATATATATATATATATATATATATATATAACAATAATTATTAGCCCCCCCCTGAATTATTAGCGCCCCTGTTTATTTTTTTCCCAAATTTCTGTTTAATGGAGGGAAGATTGTTTCAGCACATTTCTAAAAGTTTTAATAACTTATTTCTTATTTCTGATTTATTTTATCTTTGTTATGATGACAGTAAATAATAGTATACTTGATAATTTTTAAGACACTTCTATACAGCTTAAAGTGACATTTAAAGACTTAACTAGGTTAATCAGGTTAATAAGGCAGGTCAGGGTAATTAGGCAAATTATTGTATAACAATGGTTTGCCCTGTAAATTATTGAAAAAAAAATAGCTTAAAGGGGCAAATAATTTTGTTTCTTTTGCTTTTATTCTAGCTGAAATAAAACAAATAAGACATTCTCCACAAGAAAAAATATTATCAGACATACCGTGAAGAAAAAATAAATAAATAAATAAATAAGTATATATATATATATATATATATATATATATATATATATATATATATATATATATATATATATATATATATATATATATATATATATATGACAAAAATATATTACATTAAATAAAATTAAACTAAAATAAATTAAACAACACCTCAAACAGCCAGTCCTCACAGCTAGCACTGGGATGGCAAAATAATGGACGAGGACAGATCCCGTAGAGCTGTTAAACGCTTGTTAAGATTAATAAACACCCTCAAATGAAGCATCTCCCCAGACACATTGCTTCCTGAATAGGGTCAGACATCATACATGCTTCTTTAAAGACCCTGTGGCGAGGCTTACGCTCAAGCAAGCATATGACTGAGGAGAACAAGAGAGAAAGACGTGATAAAGGACACAGCGCTAAAGGCAAAACCGCGGAGAGACAACAAGAGAGGTGGAGGTTGGCGAAAGCAAAAGACTAATGAAACCGAAACATCAAGGGTATTTGTTTCAAGGGAGAAGAAAATTAATAAGCATGAAAAATAATAATCCTCAACGCTGGGCCACATGGAATGATTAAAGCAAAACAACAAACCCATTATTACAAGGTGAGCAATGCGGCGAAGTCTTGACAAAGAAGTAAACAACCGAACTAACCGGCATGCAAACGCACGCACACATACATACACACATCAACCAGTGCAGCATTCAGCCAACCACGGACATATTGACTAACAAGTGCTGATGACTCAAATCGCAACCAATTTAGATCTAGTTAACAATGCTACTGTAACTCAAGTGTGTCATTCGGTAGCAGAGCACAACACTTCTTTAACCCTACTATTAACCTAGGGGTCAATTTGACCCTGTTGAACGTTAAGCAAATGTATACTTGACATTTTTGTTTGCTTTAAATTTAATGACTTTTCCTAATTAAACGTGGATGACTCCGTAAACATGAAATTAGCATGGCCATTTTTTTTTTTTTCAATGTCCTGTACTCATTTTGTAACCAGGCTGATCCTAGTGGTAATTTAGTGTGGTGATTTGCCAATCGGTAATCTGGATGTATAAAAGGCAGGGGAGAGGGAGAGGGAGGGTTATTTCTAGAGCTGCGGACGATACAATCTAACTTTGCCATCCAAATATTGCAGTGAAATGACTGTAAACTTAGTAACTAAAATCATTTTGACTAAGGTATGTATTCAAAAACTGAAAGAGAACTACTGAGGATACTAACTTTGCCATCTGGAGAAACATAAACAACAAACATTGATCACACACACTGTAAAAACAGGACAATTAACACAAACTGAAACCGAGTGGCAACTCCATATTTTACAACTTCCAGATTTCAGATTCAGTAAATACATTTCTTAAAAAACATATTTTTGTCGCATGTTAGCAGACCACCATAATCCAACTGCTTGGGTCCAAACAAGCTGTGTTTCATGGAGAAATGAAAACAAAACAGTTTTTCATCACATTTGAAAACGGAACATCGATGACCCATGTCTCCAAACCATTTTCCTTCTTCTTCTTCCACTTGTTTTAATTATGTTTAGCAACACAACAGGGCGTCTCTCTGAACACTCATTCATTCATTCATTTTCTTTTCGGCTCAGTCCCTTTATTAATCTGGGGTTGCCACAGCGGATGAACCGCCAACTTATCCAGCACGTTTTTACATAGTGGATGCCCTTCCAGCCACAACCCATCTCCAGGAAACATCCACACACATCAATTCACACTTATACAGTCCGAACAATTTAGCCTACCTAATTCACCTGTACCTCTCTGAACACTGTAACAGGTAAAAGAATCTTCGAAGCAATATCTTACTAACGAAGTTGCAACTCATTCGTAATAGAGCACACTGATTGGTTTTCTCATGATTTAATGAACAGATATGCTGAAAACTTGTCATTCTACCAGCTGGCACAGACATCCAATCTCCATGCTGGTATTTACACAATAATCTCAACGCTGTGACATAGCTTCAAAATTTATTTTCCAACCTGAAGAACGAATTTGCTCTAAACAACGCAAAAATAACCAATTTTCTTTTTTTTTTGCGAAATATATGTGTCCTAATAGTGTTTTTAGCAATGTGGGCCATATATAAATATGACTTTTAGCATCTCAAAAAATGTGTTTTGGTGTTTCATGACTCTCTAAGAAGTCAAACATGGCATCAATTACGCAAGCCTCGTAGTAAAAAATAAAAATTACATTTTGGTAGTTTAAATTACTAGCATCAAATTTACCCCAAAAGATAAAAAGGGTTACCAGAATTGTAGGTTAATAGGAGGGTTAACCAAAAAACAATGAATATGATACAGGTTCACCTTTTAAAAAAATATCAGAGGTCGCCAATTACAAGGTCGCAGGCCGGTACCGGTTCATGAAAGAGTTGCTACCGGGTTGCAAGAATGCAAAATCAGTCTATGTGACCCTGCTTTATTATAAGTTTCCCCTTTAAGAACCAATATCCATATTTGTGCCCATCACACACTGAATGCGGTACAGTGCAACAATGCACCCTTTCCAGGTTACAAATTGTAAAAAATGCAGTGGCCCATTTTTTGACTAAAAAGAGGGAGTATATAACTCCAGTCTTACGCTCTTTACACTGGCTGCCTGTACTTTTTAGAGTTTAGAATTGTACTTTTTGTTTTTAAATCTCTAAACGGTATGACTCTTTTTTTTACCTCTGTGAGCTACTAACTTTGTACCAGCCTACCAGATCCCTTTGATTCTGCAATTAAGATCTGCTGCATACCCATAAATAGTGAATTAAATGTAAATGTAGGTTTTGGAACGCTTTACCACCTTCAGTAAGGCTATCAACTTCCATCAGCATCTTTAAGTCTAGATAAAATACTTTTTTGTTTTCAAAGGCAATTGACTGTTAGGAGGTGTGAGTGTTATTTTTAAGCTGTTTGTTATTGCTAGTCTCCGCTGATTTTATTAGCTGAAAAGCACGCTGGGTAACGAAAGCTGTTGAAATCGTGCTACATAAATCAAATTTTCAGTGTTGCTTGCAAGGATTTTTTTATTTTCATTTTTATATTTTTTACCTCTAGCAAATTTGCTTTTATTTGCACGTTTGCATTGACTTTGTATATAACTTACTTAATTCCGCATTTGGTGTGAACCCTTATTTCTAAACATTGTTTTCTATTAGGTTACAGACACCAGCGCCCTCATTAGGCATCTGGTCGCGTTGTTTAGCAATGTTTAGAAAACTATGTAAATGCAGTGGTTGGACTCAAGATTCTGTGCTACACAATATGATTCAGCTAATACAGTGGGAAACACACACCTATCAAAAGCATCTCGTACTGTTCAGAGCCCACATTGAATATTTTAGTGACTTGTATTATAGTTTTTTAGTATGATGTTGCATGTATTATTTATGTAAATGTTTTTTTTTTTTTTTCCAAGTAAATCAAAGTCCTGTTGTAAATCATAAATTGTTGATGACCACACAATTATGTGGGCTACATATGAGAATATTCCAAATCCATGCATGTCACATGTCTACATGCGTTTCAAATACTTTACATGTAATTTTAACATGTGATTGCAAAATTGTCCCGCTCGAGCGTGTTTTTTAGTATGGGTATGTCACTATTTTTGCTTCAACATATTTGTTATTGGCTGAAATTGAAGAATAGATCCTAAAGAGGATTGGGTCATATCAGTCCAAGAACATGATAGAGGTTTTCAGTTAAAACAACCTCTTATGCCAACTGTTACACAATAAAAAGTGTTGTCAGTGTACCCCTATGAATTTATCTATAAAAGTATCAACTAAAAAGATATGTGGCATTTCTCAAAACTAAGGTAATACTGGCAATGTTACTGCAGCAGCTTTTTTTTTCAACAGCTCAATTAAACAGATGAATATTTTGAAGTTGTAAAATGATGCTTTTTGTTATTACAATAGTTTCACCTCAGGGGTGCATAGTTAATTAACCAATAATTAAAAAAACCCTTTGGCAGTTTTTGCTTACATGGAGCATTTTTATTCTAAAACACTTTACAGCATATGAACATAAAAGTTTTAGACCAGCAGTCACCAACCCTGTTCCTGGAGAGGTACCTTCCAGCAGATTTCAGTTGCAACCCTGAACAAACACACCTGTCTATAATTATCAAGTGCTGCTTTAGGTCCTACTTAATTGGTTCAGGTGTGTTTAATTAGGGTTGGAGCTGAATTGTGCAGGAAGGTAGTTTTCCAGCAACAGGGTTGGTGATCCATAATTTAGACATTTAAAACATTCAGAAATAGCAGCCAGCAACACACCCTCTTGGCCAGGACAGTACCAAATTAAGCCAATCAATACTGCACAAGCCACAATGAAACTTGTGCAATTATATTAAAATGGCATGTCTAACACCAAATTTGGAACATTTTCAACATGAATTCCAAACATTTCACAAGTTATTGCAAAATTCTAGAGCTTGTTATTCATTCAGAATGGGTAAGTCACTATTTTTGGTTAAACACAGTGGTCATTGTCTCAATTTGAAGGATGGTTTATAAAGAGGATTGGGACACCATATCTGCCCAAAAAATATGATGGTGGTGCTCAGTAAAAACAACCCCTAATGCCAGCTGATTAGCTGTCGGAGAGCAGTTTTATTCAGGGGGGCATGACAAGAGCGACTCGCTCCATAAATCTACAACAGTTCTGATAATGACACTCAGACTGTGCAGCGTTATAATCCATTAGGCCCTCTCACCATTACAGCACCTTTCCCTAAAGGCTGCTCCGCAGCTTAGGCGAACCCCAGACAACCATGAGGAAAACATAGCAACAATAAATTAAGGGTTGTGGCATGCGGGCACATGCTTAAACCCCCTAATGGATTTGTGTGCCATCGCTAGGAAAGGAAAAAATAAATAAAAAAATTGCTAATCATCAGTAGTGGATTTGTTATAAAAAGCTAAGGGTGACTGAGGGAAGATGGCTGCTAGCTGAATCATTAGCGAGGAACGATCACACTGGGCCTCATTTACTAACGGAGAGAGATATACTGTGATGATCCTGGTGCAAATAACTGATGCTAATTTCAGAATTCATGCATATTTTTATGAAATGCAGATTAACGGCACATACAGCACCAGCACGTTAGCATCTGCCAGAATGCTAATACTTCAGAGTGGTGAGTTATACTGTACAGATGTGAAGAGCTTAACAAAAAAACACAATAAAACCGTTTGCAGGATTAGCAGCAGATGCTAATGTTTCTTTAACAAGGCTATTTGAACAATCTGAACTGTGCATTGATCAATAGCTCTTATTTAATCGACCAGTTATCACTATAAAAGAACAAATTATTACTGAAGATTAACCCTGCATGACAACACTCACAAACAAGATGTGCATAAGAAATAAACTAGTCTTCAGGTTTTTTGACAACACTGAAAATCAGCTGGTAAGACTTTTTTTTAAATTACAATTCACCCTATCAACAACCATTAACTAAATCTATTAGCTCTATAAAGTACTAATTAGCTGATTATTAATAGTAATGCAGTAGTTGGGTTTAGGTATTAAGTATAATAAGGGTCGTAGAATTAGATCATTTATAATAACTTATAACAATAAGTATAATATAATAACTTCTAATAACTAAAACAGGTAATGTCTTAATTATGGGCAGGCAATTAAGCCAGTAGCTAGATAATAGTGTGAATTTTTATTTTTACTTTTACTTTTTAACTGAAATTAGACAACATGGGCTAACACTTTAAGTCACAATTCAAGCTATTAAAGTCCACATGAACTGAAAGCTGCACCTGCTTTTTTATTTATTTTTTTATTTTTTTGGATGCAATTCCAATAGAAATGACATATTAAATGAGTAAACAGTGGGTGTGGCTTGTTTTTTTTTTCCACCTCCGAGCTGATTGGATGTAGTAAAGGAGGCATTTTATTAAAAAAGATTGGGAAAAGGGTTTAGTGAGAGTTAATACAAACTAACAGGCACACCATTCCTGTTTGTTGCAAAATGGAGGGGTGTGTTTATGTAGGTGTGTTAACCACACCTAACACCTACGATATATGTAATCTGACTATTTTACGGAAAAAAAAAATAAATAAATAAATCAGTGCATTTTCAGATTTCAATTAAAGATCAAAAGGGAAACCTTTCTTACCGACATGCACAGATGAATTGTTCACCACTAAACTAGCAATGTTAGCTCACAAATTCATACGGTTAATATTAATTTCATGAGGTTTTTAACAAACTCTTAACTACGACTATTAGCACAATAAACTACTAATCAGCTGCTTATTAATAGTTAATTAGGTAGTAGATGGGTTTGATTAGGAAAGTAGAATAAGATCATACTTTATAGGTACCAATAAACAGTTACTCAGGGCTCGCAAATCTGGTAGCTCAACGTCCTGGGGCTATTATTATATATATTTTTTTTAACCAGGGTACCAAAATCTATCTACTCACTGCCCGGTGGGAGGAAAATATATATTTCAATGCTTTTACATTCTCCCACAAAGTGCATAATTATGTATGTGCTGTGCTGCTGATACTGCAGCAATAAATCCACCTGTTCATAATAAAGAAGAAAAGCCACAATATTATCAGCTCCTTCCAAAGTAACGCATTGTTTCTGTCTGTTTATTCGCTTGTTCTGTGCTGAATGTGAAGCACTGAAGCACACAAACACTCGGCACTCACTCAGAGATCGCACCGACATAAGATTCAGATACAGCATATGTACTCTGTAACATAGTGGAATGTATTTATAGCTGCAAAAAATAACCTGAAAACATGTTTACTTCATTTTTTTTTTTTTGAAAATGAAAAATAATTAAATAAAAAAAAGGTAAATAATACAATTTTGGTTATTTAAAAATGTATAACCTATATTATATAGCCTATGACAAATGCCATTATATATATATATATATATATATATATATATATATATATATATATATATATATATATATATATTGTTATTAAGTAAATGTATGCTTTTGTTTTATTTAATAAATATTGTATTTTCTATGAGGGCTACTTAATTTTATATGCCTGCCCGAGGGCTACTAGGAATTTTGATATTTTGCAAGCCCTGCAGTTAATATCTTAATAATAGACAGGTAATATGCAAGTAAATTATGACAAAACCAAAATGTTTTGCCCAATGTGACATTAGTGTTTGTATATATATATATATATATATATATATATATATATATATATATATATATATATATATATATATATATATATATATATAGGGGATTGTTAGCAACACGTTAACTCAGCTAAAGACTATCTTAAACAAGGCAAGATAAATATTAAAAAGAGTTAAAAAAAAATAAATATAAAAAAATTAATTTTAAATATTAAAAGAGTTTAAAAAATGATTTACATACAAAATGTTACACAAGTATTGTTCTCAATGTTAAACAAATCTATAAAATGCAGTGCAGTCTTCATTTTTTATTAATTACTTAAATCACATAAGCACTGAAACATTCACTGTGTAGGGGTATGTAGAAGGTTGATCAGACTGAATACAAAGAAATCTGTTTAGAGTATATTCAACACACACACAAAATAATGGCTGCTTGTAATCATACATTTGCTCATGAAATAGATTTGCTATTTTAGTAAAACTGCTTTAAGAAAAAAAAGAAGCATTTGTACATACAGTGCTCAGCATATATAAATACACCTCTCACACATCTATCTTTTAAAATTCCAATTTTAATAGGAAGCTCTACAATGTTGTATTTGTGCATATACATTAGATTAGTCAGTACTGAAGCCAAATCTGGAGCTAGTCTAACAAAATAACTTGCGATAACGGTCCAGAAATGAATACACCTAAATGTATTTGTTATAGAAAAATATGAAATACACCTTTTTAAAGAGAGGAAGAATCAAGTAAAAAAAAAAAGAAAAATTTAGTTGAAATTTTGTAGGTTGCAATTTATTTACAATATTTTGCTTGAATTTAATGGTATTATCTTTCAATTTTTAAATATGTTTGATCATTAAATTATTATTTTAATAAATCTGTTTTGTTTAAATACACTAAAATTGCCTATATGCACTGAAAAAAAAGAAAAAAAAATCATTTTCAAAATGTGGTGTACTCAATTATGCCGAGCACTGTAAATTATTATTAAAAAACACAGTACATGAGTACATTTATATCAGTCTCCATCATCCTTTATCTGAAAATAATCAGTGTCAATCACTGAAGAATATGCATAATGTATAATAAAAAAAAATGACTGCATTAAACATTATGATAAATTAGCACAACGACCTCGCAGACAAACAATGATGAAACAATCGGAGAAAAGCAGCCCTCGCGAAAGATACTTCACCGAAACAAATCTGTACTCTAACTCAATTATTACAGAACTAAAATAGCACTTAACCATTCTCTGATAGCAGATGTTTCATATCTAGACAACTGGCAAACGCTCCAAAGCTTATTAATAAATCCAACACCATTTGCTTCAGGCAATCTCAATCATTAAGTAAAAATATCCAGTTTTATCTCCATCCACATCTGTTGTCTAGAGAAATTATAACTGACACATAAAGAGGGAGAGGAATAACAATAGGGAAAAAAGTCAGAGATAGAGAGACACACACACAGGCTGTAGAGGTTGTTGCTTTGTGATTTAAACTAGAAGGTCATAAAGCTTTTGATAGTTCTGGTATTTACAATCTCCCCTAAATCACATACAACTACCACAAACTTTTCTATAATACGTTTTCATGCATGCAAGCCGCTCTGGAGAAAACATTGCCACTTCACACATTTTATGCTTATGAGCTTGAGGCTATTCACAGCTAACTAAATCATCTTTCACCACCGGATGAAAACTGTACCTTGGTGGAGCAAAACAAAGCTGGAACAAGCCATTCAGAAGATATGGAACACAGATCAAGTACCCGGAAGGTAAGCGCAAAAAAAAAACCTAAAAAAACAAAGTACTTACCGAGCACACCAAGCCGATAGTTGACGGTTATGACGATGACATTGCCGTAACTGGCTAAGATGCTTCCGTCGAACATATTTCCTGTTCCTTCCATGTACGATCCACCGTGAACGAAAACCATCACTGGTTTGGGGCTCCCGCTTTCACGAATGTCTGGAAAAAGGAGGATAGAGGAGATTAAATGACAAACTACTGTAGAGTGACTGCAAATGCATTTCAGTGCTGAGGGCTCCCGTTTTGCTCAAATTGGCCACATTTGGCTTTGTTTACGAGATCAGTTTTAGAAATTAGCTCATTAATTTCCTAGGCAATGTGAATGTCATGTTCCTGGTGATCGCAAAAATTTTTTTAAATAAATAAATAAATGTGTGACTCAATCATTTTATTGTTTTTTTATTTTCCTCGAGGGCCTGTCAGTGATTAAAAAGTGGGAATTTAACTGAGCATTTTACGCTCTGAAGCAATGTTTTGAATTAATGTTTTTAAATGTGATAAAGAAAGGTACAGTATACTGTAGTTCTCAAAGAAATGAACATGTACTCACCCTCATCTTGATGTAAAATGGGCTGGTTTCTTTTGTTGAATACAAAAGCAGATATTTTGAAGAATGTTGGTAACAAAACAATTGAGGGTTCCCCATTGACACGTACATGCCTTGTTTCCAATGAGTGGTATGGTTTAGTATAGTATAGTATAGTACTATTGGGTTTTGTTTCCAACAGCATCCTCACCAATTAACATATTCTTGTTTAAAAAAAGAAATAAGTCAATGTTCAATGTTCAAAGAGAGAATAAATGCAATTTGTACATTTTACATTCATACATGTGATGCCTTAAACAACAACGGAGGGCTCACAATAGATTCTGTTTTTACTTCTTGGCATGAGGCTGTTTATAAAAAGATGATAACTAGGTTTGGTAAAGCTCAAGTCAATACCTGTCATAATGTCATTATATTAGTCAACCCAGGCTAATTATTGATATTTACACCTATATACATTTTTGGAGATCGTGAAGACATCCCAGGAGGTACGTTTTTTTGCAGCTTTTGTTTTCGCAAATGTACCAGAGGCCGCAGTGTACGCTCTTTCAGATCTCAAATTTCTCTCGCAAGTGTCATTTGCACCTGCTGTTCTCGTGTAAATCTACCAGAGGACGCTGCCTACTGACTGAACGACCAATCTACCCACCCACCCCCTTCCCTTAACCCAACCGATAGTTTTTAAAATCACCAACTGACCCAATAACCCCCTTTCCTAAACCCAAGTGACAGTGTTTTCAAAAGCAATCCAAAAAAAAGAAAAGCCCTCGCCTGATTTTTACATTTTCAAATCATACTACGTTCTCACCCGGTTATTTACTTGCTTATTTTGTTTTTTGATTTTTGTTTTACCTGCTTTCTGGAACTGTTATTCGCTGGACACCCTGTCCTCGGGTTCAACTTCTCTATGTGTCCTAAGTCTGACGACGTACATGGCGAGCCACTGGGCAAACTGATCAAAGCGGAAAAGCTGTCCACACGGAGTTAAATCAGTCAGCTGGCAGCACGAAAGCCATTTTGAAAGACGAAATGCAGCCTTACGTAGCTCTGGCTACAAAATTTGTGCTCTCCAGAAATGTATACGGCGGTACGTTTTCACAATGAAACGGTGTCAATATTAGTACAGTCCTTTATTGTTGTTCCCATGGCTTGTTGCCCACTTGGGACAATTCTCTGCAAACCAATCAGTGTTCTGCATTAAGTCTAGCCACTTTTTAAAATACTGTCCAATGTACCCTCACTATGTTGGTACTTCTTAGAGTGGAAATGTAAATAAATGTTCACTCTACTGTACTCAGTGAAAACAAGCCAATAGTGTCAAAAAAAATAGCTAGAGAAGTCAATGTGGAACATCAACATCTGATAACCAACATCCTTTAAAATATCTACTTTTGTGTTCAACAGAAGAAAGGAAGCCATTTTGGAACAAACTGAGGGTGAATAAACGATAACAGAAGTAAATCATTGTTTGGTGGACTACTTCTTTAAACTGAAAGTACTTTGTCTACCCTTTTCAAATGGGATTCGTCTTCAGAGTCGTCTCATCTTCTTAGAAGCGATTTGCCTTTTAGCAGCGGACATGGCACACTCTTTAAATTTCCAGATATTGCTTAAGCAGAAGTAATGGTCTCTGTCCAAAAAAGGGAGGCATTTTCAAAACACAAATAAGATGCAGATGATAACTTTGGTCTTGCATGAGGGAGAGAGCCATTTCATCATGGTTGCAAAGCTCTCAAATAAATCCCAGTTATTTTATTGGGCGTGCAAAGACCTGCTTCCGGGAGGTCTCATAACAAGCGGGAAAAAGAAGAAGCAATCATTTTCTAAAACAATTTTCTTGGGATGTGAACACCTCTTTTTTTTTCAGTCGACATAATTTCTTAATCATTTTATTTTCTCATCTCAATTGTCCAGCTTTTCTCATCTCTTTAATAAAGATCTAAGTCTTATTCCTTTACAGTAGTTATTATACCAAATAATTTTCATCTCCTCTCCATTCTGTCTCCTTCCCTCTTCCTAAACACGTATGAAAAGTTTTTGTTGATCAGCCAACGTAATGTCTTGGCTCATCTAGTCTCACAAGGCCTCATCTTGATCCACGTCTACTGTCATTTCTGATCTGCACACAATACAGTAGTTCTTCTATTTTTTTGGTCTCATCATAAATCCTTTTAACCATTTCTGTCCCATTTATGTAGTTTTCCTCTTTCCAAATGTTCAAAGTGGGATTCTAACAGCATCCCTTCTCTTCTTGGAAAGTGGGATTTGGAAAATGGCTCAGTCAATGTCGTGGAGCATGTCATCTCATCTTCCACTTCGTCTTTTTTTCCAAATCCTTAAATCGAGATTTATTTATTGTGTTGTTTTTATTCAGGTAACCATTTTTTTTTCTTGTCCCATCTGCTCTTTTCTCTTCTTACCTTTACATTTCCACATACATATTCCAAGATTCATATATAGTCTGTTGTTGATGTTGATTTTTATTCTTGTCCCATTTTGTCCCGGTTGTTGTTGATTTTGTTTTCCTTAAGTCAAATGTTATTTGCTTACAACTGTTTTTTTTTCCTTCTTGTTCTAGCCAACGTAATTTCTCGGCTCATCTAGTCTCACAAGGCCTCATCTTGATCCATGTCTACTGTCATTTCTGATCTGCACACAATACAGTAGTTCTTCTATTTTTTTGGTCTCATCGTAAATCCTTTTTAACTATTTCTGTCCCATTTATGTAGTTTTCCTCTTTCCAAATGTTCAAAGTGAGATTCTAACAGCATCCCTTCTCTTCTTGGAAAGTGGGATTTGGAAAAGTAATGGCTCAGTCAATGTCGTGGAGCATGTCATCTCATCTTCCACTTCGTCTTTTTTTCCAAATCCTTAAATCGAGATTTATTTATTGTGTTGTTTTTATTCAGGTAACCATTTTTTTTTCTTGTCCCATCTGCTCTTTTCTCTTCTTACCTTTACATTTCCACATACATATTCCAAGATTCATATATAGTCTGTTGTTGATGTTGATTTTTATTCTTGTCCCATTTTGTCCCGGTTGTTGTTGATTTTGTTTTCCTTAAGTCAAATGTTATTTGCTTACAACTGTTTTTTTTCCTTCTTCTTTTTCAAGAAATGTAATGTTCCTCTTGCAAAATATCCTATTAATAAAAATCTATATTGATTTTTTTTCATGATTAGGCCAAATAATGTCCTTGTTGCTTTGTACACTAAGACACACATTAATAACCTTTGGTTTTTTAGTAACCATGCATCTTCAGATTCAAATTGAGTCCATATTTCTCTTAGCGTCCCACCTCGTCTCACTTTCTCTTACAATCATTATTCATTTACTTTTTTGTGCAAAATGTTTGGTCTCACCGCTTCAAGTTGTTTTCTGCAAAATCTACTTCGTTTTCCACAGAATACATCAAGTCAGATTTGAATTCAGTGGTTCTTCTTTATTATAGTGTCTCTTATATCCAGTATTTTCTGTTCCAGCCAGTCTCTTTTACTGAGTTAAAAGTTGTTGAACAACAGTTTTATTTATTTTTTTTTTATTTTTTTCTCCACACTGCATGACTATTCAGGCTAGCATTCAGTGGCTGCTGTGTTCACAGTACTATGGATCGGCGACAGGAGTCCACTATATGATTATTATAGGAGGAATTGCTGTCAAATCTGTTGAATCTTGCAGCATCCGAGTTCTTGCATGAGACTGAAGATTGAACTCCTCTGTGGTAGGCAACAACGCAGGCAAAACATTACAGAACTAAGTGCTTCAGTCAAACTTTTTGCAAACTTTCATCCATTTCCTGCATCCGAAAAGACAGAGAAGGAGCCTTTCTCAAAACTGAAGCCATGATGTTGTAGTCTTAAAGTCCTCTGTAATCTCCCCGCTGTCCTTTATCTTTCTCTCTCATTGGATGAAGGCCATCATGTGTTACACTAATGTGTTTTATTTTAAAAATTGGGGTTTTGGAATAAAATTGATCGATGTCCACACTAATGTTTCATCTAGCATTTGTGAAAAGATCTCCTTCCACTTACATACCCATGAAAATGTATGTCACATGACCATACAGGCACTTTAGGCATGTGTGTTCAAGTATAAACAGGATTATGTGCATTGGGTTACTAGTCAACACACTAAAACATTTTTTTTTTTGCTGCTTGTTCAAACTACTTAATCTGAAAGTAACATTTTTTTTTGACTAATTGATTCATGCTCAATTCATTTAAATTTGAGGAAAAACCTATTAAGTCAACTTAATTGATTTGTGTTGGAGGCTGTGTTTGACTTGCGACGTGTCTGAAAAGCGAGGAGGGATCCAGTGGTGAGGGGTGAGAAGAGTGCGCGATTTACAACCAGGAGGGAGACCCACGATTTCCGGGACATTATCACTTATTTGCGGGCACCCGGGAGACTCTATGTATTTACAGGAGACTCCCGGAACTTCCAGGAGACTTGGGATGTCTGAATATCTTGTTTAACAACTATAGTGAGATGCGATCCAGCGGTACATCTTTGACAAACCATGCGACGTGCACTGCTCACTGGAGCACAGACGAGCGCATGACAGTGTGTGTGACTGTATGTGTGTGGTCACGTGATGTGTGTTTTCATCGGACGGAGGGCTGTTCAGAAATGCTAGGCTAAACACGGTGTAGATGTGGATAATTTTCGTTCTAAAACGCCAAGACGTATTAGTGTAAACGGAGATATAAGTGTTTATTCTTCGCTAGCGGGTTTGCGACGGGGGTGGGGCGGAGGATCAGCGATGCAGTCTCAGCATTGTGTTGTCTTTCGGCCCAACCCAAATTCCATTAAGACATTTTGTAAATTTTCTACCATAAATATATTAAAACTGACATTTATTATTATTATAAATATGATCTATAATCCAAAATTCAATATTCAATATTGTAATTAGGACAAAACTTTATTTAATATTATATTAATTCAATATTTAGATTTTAGCCTCAGGTGTCAGGTATTCAAATAGCTGTATGTTTGCCAAAAAAAGCTTAAATATTCCAGACTATTTCAGATTATGTATCTCAATTAAAAAAAATTAATTAATTAATTAATTAATTTCCCATATTTTGTCCTCTTTATCTTTACCATAGCTTCTCATCTCTTAGGTTTTATTATTACTATTATTATTTATTTATTTATTTTTTTTTTAAATCCAAAACTGGGATTTGATAACAACAGGTGTCTCATCTAGTCCCATCTCATTTCAAGTTAAAGTCTCTTCTTCCAACCAGTTGTACATCTTTGTGTGTAAAAAAATAAATAAAAAACTGCTTTATTAAGCTCTAACTGTCCTAGATTTCCACAAATGACCGATGAGCCACAGACAACTGTAAACTAGCCCAATGAGTCTATCCGTATCAATGACAGGAAGTCATGCTTTAGAGAAATGAATACTCCACTGATCCCTGCTGTCTTTATTCAGACTGACAGGAGTCGTCTTCATCAGCAGCCCAGGGTTCACTGGTGTATGCACACACCAGTCTGTTTGTATTCTCCTCAGTCTTTTGTAAATGTCATATGTCAAATGTCAAAGATAAGCCTGGTGTATACTGTAGCCTTTCTGTAAATATTGCACCTAAATGACAACATGAACAGAGGTTTTCCGTCGCTGTTGAAATCTATTTTGGCTTGAAAACGTTAAGCGGTGTTTGCAAGACTTTAAAGATCCAAAAATGCCTCATACTCCTTCAAAAGGTTAAGATGATTGATAAATTGTTATTATTATTATTATTATTATTATTATTACTACTACTACTACTACTACTAAAATAAAATAAAACAAATTAATTTGTATTTTATCCTGGTGAAATTATATTTATTATTATTATTATTATTATTATTATTATTATTATTATTATTATTATTAATATTGATAATGATCAACAGGGTTTAACGCTAAGAATTCTTTCGAGCTGCCAGCATTTTCACTTGCCCCAACAACAACAACAGCATCAAAAATAATGTCTGTGAACGTAGAATTTAAATATTTTTAAAATGTTAATGATGCATAATAGGCAAACTTGCTATGCAAACAAAAAGAGCAGTATAGAAACGATGCAGGTGTTTTATTGTAGTTTTAAATTATTTTACAAAAGGTGGCTGACTTGCCATACTGATGGCAAATAAATAAATAAATAAATAAATAAATAAATAAATAAATAAATAAATAAATAATAATAATAATAATAATAATAATAATAATAATAATAATAATAAATATAATTTCACCAGGATAAAATACAAATTAATTTGTTTTATTTTATTATTATTATTATTATTATTATTATTATTATTTAATTGACTGATTAATTAATTAATAATTAAATACTTTATTTATTTCAGAAAGTTAAGAAAGAGCTAAATGTTTCAATCATTACTATTATTTTTAATAATATTTATTTATTTATTTTTTAGAAAGTTTAGAAAGAGCTAAATGTTTCAATCATTACTATTATTTTTAATAATATTTATTTATTTATTTTTTAGAAAGTTTAGAAAGAGCAAAATGTTTATTATTAAAATTATTATTATTATTATTATTATTATTATTATTAAAAATACTTTTATCAATTATTATTAATTGCTAATAATAAAAGTATTAATAATAAAAGTATTATTATCACTTTTATTAATAATAATACTTTTATCAATCACAACATCGTTATTGTGATTATTATTATTACATTATTATAATTATTATTATAGTGATTATTATTTATTTATTTCAGAAAGTTAAGAAAGAGCAAAATGTTTCAATTGTTCTTCAAATGTCATACTTGTGTGTTATTTTAGAAGAAAAAAATATAGTTATACAACTTTTAAATGACACTAGTGAAACTATTTTTTTACTTTTGTAAAAGCAATTTCTTCAGCTTTTCAATCTAGCACAATGGAAGACCACACACTTACACTGTCTCTTGGGCCTTTTGTTACCGATTACTAGAAAAAGTCAATAAACGCTGTACCCTTCATACTAAAGCACCAGATTAATGAACGTGTCAAAAGCAGCTATTGATTTTGGTGATAGTTTGCTTTAGTAAATCTCCAGCAAATAGTCATATCTGGAGAATCCCTTGGCATTTGAAGTTGTTATTTATGATTGATGATCCCGGGTTATAACCCGAATGCAGCTTTTATATGAAAAACAAAAAAAAAGTAAACTAATTAGAATAGATATTAATATCCGAGAGTGGGCCACTGATGTGATCAAGCCAATTACTGGATCTATGAAATAAAATCAGAGGAGCTGGTTGGCGCGAACTGTCGCTGATGCCACGGCAGCTGGTATAAGCAGTGCGCAGTAATAAGGTAGCGTTATGTCTACATAATTAATGTGCGCTCTGTGTCTCCTCTCAGCCCTATCAGCTGCAGCTGTCTGAGAGCCAAACGCCGGTCCTTTTCCACTTAGCAAAAAAGCACGCTCAGATAGGCCCCGGGAATTTGAATAAACGTGTTTACTTAAATGTTTAGCTCGTTTGGGTGCTTTTTGAACATGAATTCACTCAGACGGTAGTTGGAAAAACTGTGGAACTTTCAAGCAAAACTATGGTAATTTAACTCATAAAGCGTACACAAGTTCTAGAAGTAAGAGTTTTGCTCCTTTAACTACTTGTACTGGCCTGTAAAGTCTGGAAGCTCAAGTGATGGAGAAATAATATATCAGTTTGCAAAGGTGACACACTGTTTAATGTCATTTTAATAGATGTCTAAACTACACTGACATAAGAACACCTTAGTCTTGGGAAGAAAAAAAAAATGACTATCATTATTCTCTCCATGGCCTCATGAAATAGTAAAGTGTCCATTAAATAAACACTTCAAAAACTCACTAAAGGTAGGTCATCTCTACAATTTTACTACTATTACTACTTCCATTACTCTATCACTATTACTATTCTATTACTATTAATTGCATATGATTAAATTCTCCCATGTGACCTTATGGGATAGTAAAGTTCCCACTGGATACATACTTTGACAGAAGTAGTAGATCAACCAGGTGAATTTTGTTTTTGGAAACTACGAATATTGACATACTACTCGGCTCACATACAGATTTTTTATTTATTTATTTATTTTTTTATACACTGCAAGATTTTATTTGCTAACATAAGTTGAAAATGAACATAGGTTGATCAATATTCGTGTTGGTTTGTGTTGCTTTATCAATATTTATTGTGAATTAGCAAGTAATGCAGTAAAAATGTGAAATAATATAATACATATTTGTTCTTTTCCTCACCAAAAAGTACATACGTTGATGTATGAATGTAGTATAAATGAATTGTGTTGGTTTCTGAAAACAAGCTAGTGCAATGTTAGCGTAAGCAAACGCAATAAAAAAAAAAGAAATAAAACGAAACACCACTCTGAATATCCCGTTGATTTGTTTACCGCTATAATTAAAATATATGCTACAGAAGTAGTTTTTTTTTTTAAAGATATGTAGCATTCAAAAGGTTTCACGTTTACAAATTACTTTAGGATTTTTTGGTTCAATAGTTGGTTTTCAACTATTATGTTGTTTTATAGTTTATCTAGTGTTCTATTATAGTATTATAGTTTACTTGCATTGCATTATTTTGCTGTATTAGTTTGCTTTATTTAAAGAGTAAATCTTATGCGAAGATGGTTCATTAGTTGCTTTGGTTGGTCAGACGATCAGGTAATTGGTTGGTTGGTTGATTGATTGGTTGGCTGGTTTTCTGATTGGTTGGTTGGCCTGTTAATTAATTGGTTGGTTGGTCGTTTGGTTGGATGGCTAGTTGATTGGTTGCTTGGTCTGTCAGTTGGTCGGTTATTTGGTTGGTGGTTTGGCTGACTGGCTGGCTGGCTGACTGGTTAATTGATTGATTGATTGGTTGGTTGGTCTGTTGGTTAATTGGTTGATTGGATTGCTTGATTGCTTCATTGATTGGAAGGTCGACTGGTTGATTGATTGATTAATTGTAAGGTCGACTGGTTGATTGATTGATTGATTGATTGGATGGTTGGCTGGTTGGTTGATTGGTTGTTGGTTGGTTGGTTGGTTGGTTGGTTGGTTGGCAGGCTGGCTGACTGGCAGGCAGGCTGGTTGGTCAGGTAATTGGTTGGTTAGATGGCTAGTTGATTGAGTGTTAGATTGGTTGGTTGGTTGGTTGGTTGGCTGTTGGTTCGTTGGTTGGATGGCTAGTTGATTATTTGGTTGGTTGGTTGGTTAATTGATTGATAGATTTGCTGATTAGCTGATTGATTGATTAATTGATTGGCTGGATGATTGATTGATGATTGATTAATTGATTCATCCATTCATTCATTCGTTTACTGTAAAAAAAAAATAAAGTAGCTCTAATGTGTCTAAGTTGTTTAGATACAGTAAAATAGCTTTCATGTATTTATATACATACTGTACATCATGAAAGATTTGGGCTTAAAATCTGCCAATTTAGAAAACTGAGCAGATCCTCAAAAATAATTTGTTGGAAATCTCTGCTTCCACATTATTGTTAAAGTTAGAGGAGATCAGCAGAACCATCTAAATAAATCCACACTTGATCTGAGAAGTCACTGAGAAGCTGTTGGTTTTGAGAGGAAGTTCCATTGTAGCCTGATGTTCTGCATTGACCAGTAAAATGATGAGCGATTGGTTCTGTGTGTCCTGAAGGTAATTCACACCAAGTCTCTGAAGATCCTCAAGTTTGCGGCTGATATCTGTAGCGAATGTTTTTCCAGTGTATCGCCAGGCATGCTTAAGAGGATTACTCTGTCGGTTTTCAAGAGAGATCCTCTGCGGGATTCTCACTGTATATTTGTGTTGCTGTAATCTTTTGATGTGCAGATCAAAGCGAGCAGGCTCTTTCCTGGTTTTAGCCTCCTCTAATTGGTTCTTATTTCATTTGATTATACAGGAGACAGTCTTTGCTGGGTTTCTGTTTTGACACGAACACGAAAGGAAATGCTTTTATCGCATACAGTCACTCGGGGATTATTATCATTAGATTTTGTACCTCTTTTACAGTCTACAGCTCAGGCATTTAATCGATGTGTTAATTTGTTGTGCATCTCTATAGATTTCTGCACAACCACTAAACATCGGGCAATTAAAAGTCATCTCAACGGCTGGACAGTAATGACTATTGATGCACGGCCTGATGGAAATGCAGACGAAGCGTTTTGGATCCCAGGAACATACAAATGTTGCGTAGGAAATTTTTTAGATGGTCAATGTTGGAAGACTATCAAACAGATTTTTTAAATTGTATTTAGAAGGGGATTACCTCAGTCTTTTAAGCAGAAGGGTTTAAAAATCATGCAAAAAAGTGTTAGGAATTAATATTAAGATTATTAGTCAATTTGTTGGCTTGTTTCTTTGGTTTGTTTAGGTGAGATGCAACATATAAAATTAAAAGGAAATGATAAGAAAAAAATATTCAAGCAAAAAACCTATGAAAGGGTTATTAACAATTATATGTATATCTGGAATGACGGGAGACAGGTCACATCAAGCAAAAAACGACAAAACACATCCAGCAAAAAACGAGCAAGAAAAACAAAAATCTCCACTCTCAAAAAAGGACAAGAAATTTAAGAAAAACAAAGAAGAAAAAAACTGGAGGGTTCCTTGTCATGCATATCAGTTTGGCATCAAAAAAAATACCTTCATCCTCAGCACCGTCATTATCAGCTAAATCATCATTCTGTTTCTTTGAAAGAGGACCTAGGATCAAGAATGGAAAAGATGGAGCAGAGAGAAAATACAAGAGCAAACAAGCCTTCAAAAAGTGCTTCAAAGACACAAAGAACTCGCATTGAAATCCTTGGTTTTAAAAATGATATCGTCTTTAACCCACCAAAAAAAGCAAAGGAAGAACATTTAAGCTATGCTAAAAATACAATGATCAAAACATTGTAAGATCATTTAAGACAGAAAAAGAAATTCTTGATTATAAATGTAACAGCTCAAAATTAGATACGTGTTTCAACTCAAAAAATATTTATGAAAGGGACTAGTGTTGTTTTTGTAACAGGTTAACTATTCAATGCTGGTTTTTGACTTTCAAAGATCTTTCACCTTTTGCATGGAAATAATACATAGCATCTTTCAAACACATTCAACAACCCATACGCTGCATTGCTATTTCACACCAAATGTTAGCTGTTTGTTTTTACTTCTTTTACAAACCTGATCTAATTGACTTTAAGAAAACATTACCATACATTAATAAAATAGTACCATGTATGGCAGCACCAGTACCAAGTTATTTTACTCTTTCTTACAGAATAAAACACAGGATGTGTTCCAATAACATTTTAATAATCACCTCTTATTACGATAATAATGCCTCTGAATATCTCACTTGTTCCATTTGTTTCAGATGTGTTCCACGTTTCATGCGTTTCCTATGTTTGTTTCATTCCTTAGAAAAAACACATAAGTGTCATTTGACATTGCATTTTAAAACTGCATTTGAAACACATGAAAGTTATGGAGTTAAAATATTTTCACATAGAAAAAAATTTGATTAAATCATAGGCTGTAAAAGATATGGATGTAGTATCCGTGGCGTCACCCATAGGTTTCTGAAGAACGCAAAAGAAGCTACATGTAGGCATGGCCAACCATCACCATTTTTCACCGTCAGGGGATACCAAACAAGGGGAAAGGTGGAGCGTGAGCGGAGATGCCTGCTAACATTTTTCTTTGACAGGCTTTTCTTTGTGAGAAATGCTTAACACTTTTTTTTACCCGTGACTCATTTGTGTTCTGACCACATTGGTTGTACACTTTATCAGTAAAGTGTTAAGTGCACACAGCATACCATATTATCTGATAATTGTAAGAAATAATTCAAAAAAAGCAACTGACTGTGTAAAGCCACATAAAACAGAAATACAATGTATATGCCGAGCTCAGCAGCTAATCAGCCGGAATCTCAAGTGGCCACGCCCTTAATTATTCAGACTTAATATACCTTAATATAAACAAAACTAATGAGTAATAAAAAAAAAAAATCCCCCCCTTAAAGTTGTCATGAAGGGTAATATTGGCTATTTGAACCAAAGTCGTTCTTTGTACCAGGCTACCACACCTTTTTTCTGCTGTAAAGTTAGCCATTTTAACAGTGGGCTCAATAGAAATTTGCTCTATTACGGAGCCAAGACTAGCGGAATTTCCATGAATTGCAGTTTCAGTTGCTTCCGTATTTGCTTCACGAGAGAGAGCGAGAGGCTGCTGCTTGGATCAAATGCTTTTTTTGAATAAAACCATCCATTCCATGTGTGTTTCACATGCGTTTCAAATGCGATGCTTATGATTTTTTTTGTTTTTATTCTGTAAGAGATGTAGTATATTAAGTAATGGAAAACACATTAAACAAGTGTAACACATCTGAACGAAAAGGGAAACACAAACTGTGATGTTGGAACATTTTAATTTAAAAATTAAAAAAAAAAAATTATAAAAAAAAAGTGATTAAATGATTACTTTTCATAGGGATCCTCCGATCAGGATTTTTGCAGCTGATACTGCCGGTGATTGGCAAATACGAAGTACCGATTTTGATTCTTCAAGCTTTATATAACTTTGCCATTGCAAAAGAACAATTACCCTTTAAGTATGAGATATCGCCTTACTTAAGATAATAACTTAAGTATGTTGCATACATGCAATGGTTAGAAGTAGCAACAAAAAGAAAATCGATAAAACAGATTTTAAAAAAGGTAAGAAAAATGAATAATAGGGCAACAAAGTGGCACAGTAGATAGTGCTATCACCTCCCAGCCAGAAGGTTGCTGGTTCGAGACTCAGCTGGGTCAGTTTGTGTTTCTGTGTGGAGTTTGCATGTTCTCCCTGCATTTGCGTGGGTTTCCCCCGGGTGCTCCGGTTTCCCCCACAGTCCAAAGACATGTGGTACAGGTGAATTAGGTAGGCTGAATTGTCCGTAGTCTATATGTGTGAATGAGTGTGTATGGATGTTTGCCAGAGATGAATTGCAGCTGAAAGGGCATAAAAAACATGTGCTGGATAAGTTGGTGGTTCATTCTGCTGTGATGACCCCAGATTAAAAAAGGGACTAAGCTGAAAAGAAAATGAATGAATGAATGAATGAAAATGACTAATAATGCAATTTGGAAACATTGCTCATGTGTTGTAGTGCTGCTGATGCATAACCCGGATGCATCTTCCTTTGGTTGTAAACTTGTATATAAACACTTCTGATCAGTTCATTGGATCAGCCTGATCAACGAGTACTGATCAAGGAATCGGAGCATCTCTACTTTTTACAAGAAAATATTCCAACATCACAATTTTTTGCGTGTGCGTGTCCATTCATGATCCATTTGCAGTTTTAACATATAATGTTAACATCCAAGTGGTTTATCTGTAAGATATGAAACAAGAGCCCTATAATCATAATGTGGTCAAATATAACCAAGCACAAACATTTGCTTTTTAATCAAAACAATTTAAAACAGAACTGCACAAATAATGTGCAAAATAACAACGCAGCACAAGACAGAGGCTAGAGAAGGTGGAAACTGTTTTCCAACTTTCTGTTTTCAGTAATACTGTCTCAAGAATCCATAAAACACTCACAACCACAGACAAACACCAAACACAGATGAACTCATGCATGCAGAAGGCGCATTTAAAATCAGCCAGCACCAAGCCAAAGGTTTCAGTGCACATGCAGGGGTGGGTGTGTGTGTGTGTGTGTGTGTGTGTGTGTAGAGGGGGATGAAGCGGCTCTCTCAGCCAAAAGTCAATCTGTCCATTTAATCAGACAGCTGGGGCCAAAACTCATGACCCACACATTCTAATGGACCACACAGGGGAAGGGAGAGGGGCCGTGCACTGCATTGCGTCCATTTTATTTCGGTGAAGTACTATGTTTTCCGGTCTGGGGCGAAACCTTTGTAACTAAAAAAAAAAACAAAAAAAAAAAAACAAAACAATAATAATAAAACGGGTTGAAAATGACAGCTGCTGTTTTGAATAAAAAGAACATTGTTAATATCTGGGACTCTTCCAGTCAGATTCTCTGTGAAAATACAGAACCATTGTGGATTTGCATATTAGAAACTGTAGTTAACATCATGGATTTGCATATTAGAAACTGTGGGTAAACACAAAATGATAAAATATGCAGTCCAGGAGAATCTGGTCAGCTAACGTTCATGATGACGCTTTAAAAATAATTAATTAATAAATGGATGGAGAAATGCGAGGAGAAAAGGTCAAACATTTGATTAGATACAAAAATACAAAAATAAATTCATGGTTGTCATTTAAAGTTAAAAACAAAGGAGAAAAACATGATTTGTAAATAGTTTTACATTCAAACAACAGTGTAGGTCAAATTCGGTGAAAAATAGAGGTAACTTATATGGCCCATTTCCACTGAGTGATTTGGACTATTATGAACTTTCTAACAAGAGGTTGCATGTGCTGGTGAAGATTAAAGATGCATACGAGTGGTTTGCACTGACTGTGCTATATGTTGCATGTTGTTTTCCGAAATAAGGAATACATGTATGCTGTGTGTAGTTTTGCTGTAATTAGTAACATATCAGAGACTGTAAGGGTCTGTAAATCTGACTAGTAATGACTCATACCGTACCAAACTGTACAACAAGAAGTTTGTATACTACACTCCTCATTAATTTAGAACATTTTGTTTTTCTTACATAGATGTTTCTTCAAAAACAGAATTTTACAATGATTAAATGTGATGCTGATCATGTGGCACTGAATAAATGGCTGCTGAAAATTATTTTTTTTAAATTTTATTTTACATTGTATTGTGAACAAAAACACATTTTATAATTCTGTGTATTACCTTTAACAACTTTTCTGTTTCTATAATTTTATTCAATGACTTTCCATTAACATATAATAATAATAATAATATTAATAACAATAATAATAACAATAATAATAATATTATTGCTGTTTATGTTGTTGGTTGTTGTTGTTGCTATTATTATTATTATTATTATTATTATTATTATTATTATTATTATTATTATTCATTCATTCATTCATTCATTCATTCATTCTCTTGTCAGCTTAGTCCCTTTATTAATCCGGGGTCGCCACAGCTGAATGAACCGGCAAATTATCTAGCTCGTTTTTACGCAGTGGATGCCCTTCCAGCCGCAACCCATCTCTGGGAAACATCCACACACACACACACGTGCACACTCATACACTACAAACAATTTAGCCTACCCAATTCACCTGGGGTTCGTTCTTCGTACGTGGATTACTCAGTTAGTTGGATTTGGATATTGACGATTTGACACGATCCAGGATCGTTTCGTTCTTCAAAGCTGATCCGAGAGTTGTTGTCATAGCAACAGTTCTGCTAGGTCAAACCTGATCGGGAGCAGGTTCAATTCATATAAACAGGATTAGATCGGGTCAGTTCAAGCAAAGATAATACAGAAAGTATGTTCCGATTTCTGATATTTTCTGACAGTAGTAGTTATATACACTTGGGGAAATGGTACATATTTTTTAACTATATATATATCATTAATAAAATAAATTAAGTTATACATATTAATAAAACGTATGCAATCTGCACCCTCGAAATGAAAGTACAAAGACTGCCACCTGGTGGTGCAAAGAGAAAACTTATTGATATGAACTTTTTAGATCGCTTTAGTACAAATTGTGTATGATAGAAATGCAGAATATGTGACTTTTTTTAAAGCAATAATACATTTCAGCAGTCATAAACATGTTTTGATAGTTAATATGCCAGTGATTTGATGCTTCACAAAAGTTGCAGACGCCTTTACCAATAAAAACGCTTTTGTAAACAACCAGTTATTCTTTACACCGATTAAAAAACAGCTACTATAATAAAGAAAATCTTTTTCTAAATGTAGAACTAAATACATTGATTTGCATTGAAATACATGATGAATACACTTGACACATGAAAATGTAAAGACTACAGCTCACAAATGTGGAAGCTTGCGTTTCATATTTAACAAGCCGTTTACTGCTAATTTGATGTAATTTTGCTCACATGGATAATTGAATATTAATCAGATGATGTCATTACGCTGCTGTGCCGTCAGCCAATCATTGCATTGCTGATCATGATTTCGAGGATCGATAGATCTGTCCTACACAACACACGCAGCGATCTCAGATCAGTTTATCCAGACATTCTAATCTGATTCGCGAACTTGTTTGAATTACCAAATTAGTGAGAGATCAGTTATCAAGATTAAAAGATCCGGGATCTGCCAAATAATCTTAGATCATTTAAGCGAGGTACGAAGAACGGACCCCTGTACCGCATGTCTTTGGACTGTGTAGAAAACCGGAGCACCCGGAGGAAACCCACGCAAACGCAGGGAGAACATGCAAACTCCACACAGAAACGCCAACTGACCCAGCCAAGGCTCGAACCAGCGACCTTCTTGCTGTGAAGCCACAGCACTACCTACTGCACCACTTCGTTGCCTTATTATTATTATTGTTGTTGTTGTTGTTGTTGTTGTTGTTGTTGTTATTATTATTATTATTATTATTATTATTAATATTATTATTTTCACTAAAGTGGACCCAGTACAATTTATAATAATAAAACATTAAAATATATTTAAAGTTAGTAAAGCCAACTGGTCAAAAGGAAATTATTTTTAAATTATAATATGCCCACAAGAAAATAAATAAATAAACAGCACAAGTATTGACCAAGAATTGACCAAATCATTGTCTGACAACACAACTAGCACAAATAAGCTTGCACAATAACATCAACTATAATGAAAATGACCCCAATATCCCTGTCTTCCAACCTCTTAGTTCTGTGGCTTATTACAGAAAATGATTTTTATCAGCAGATAATTGCTTTGAGAGCAGTCTTCATTATATTGGGTGGAGAATTCAAGCGCTGCCCGGACTCAAGCTGACATGAAGACCAGAGGTGAATGGAGCAAACAGACAGGCAGAAGCAGAGATCAGGCCTCAACGAAGCCTGGCTTAAACCTAATCTTGCCATCAGCACAAACCATGCTGGCGAACAAGCGACTTCCTCTAGAACTCAAAAAGACAGCAGCGTTTCCATCAGATGGACACAAGCTGTCAAAATAAGACTTTGCTGAAGGATACTGTCCATAGACTGCCTTTCATTGAGTACATTCACATTTGCTGAAAGTATTCTTAAAGACGCAAAGGGACCAAGTCAAAGAAAAATGATAGAATGAATTTTTAAAGGCATCGTTCACACAAAAATGTAAACTGACTCAATATTTACTGACCTTACAAAACCTTTATGAGCTTCTTTATTCTGTTGAACACAAAAAGAAGATATTCTGAGGAATGCTGAAAACCGGTAACCACTGACTACCATAGAAGAAAAATAAATAAAGAAGAAAAATACTGTGGAAGTCAAAGGTTACAGGTTTTCAGATTTCTTCAACGTATCTTCTATTGTGTTCAACAGAAGAAAGACACTCAAGTTTGGAAGTAAACAGTGAGTCAGTGATGACATAATTCTCATTTATTTATTTTTTTAATTCAGTGACAAATACAGCTTACATTAAATCAAAGAGCTTAGAATGACCAAGAGGCGACACTCAATAGAATGTTCCATTGCAACAGCAGCACCCAGCAACAGCCCCGGATTGGAGTGACACCGATCGGATGTCCACTGGATCTTATTGCTGTCACAATGGCAAGCAGCTGCTTTGTTTATTTATTTATTTATTTATTTAATAAGCTAATTAAAGCTGAGATACAGCCTGAAAGACGACAATACAACATTTATATGACAATCATCAGCACTTGTAATAGTTTATTTTACGGTCTTATAATATGCTGTTGTTCTATTGGAATTTTCATTCCAAAATGGCCGCCACGCCAACTAGTAGCTGTTTCCCAAATCGCACTAGAGTGCGCACTTGAGCTTCTTGGTGATTCTATGCTCTTTGGTTAGATCCATATATTGTTTACAAATACAAAATATGTAATAGCATCCCTTCTCAAATATGAGAAAGCATGCTTTGTTGGTAAAATGACAAATTACAGAACTTTTCGGTAATGGTGGGAAAGTGTAGCATCATAAATTACCGAAACTAGAGTCAATGTTGGAAAAATTTGTCAATGAAAGAGTATAAAAATATCCTGCTGCCGTCAATTTTTAAGCAAAAAGATAAAACTAAATAAAATCTATTTCTCGTAGTCAAATTCTAGTAATTAAACTGACCTAAAACCAGTTAAAATGTGCATAACATAAAAATAATAGTAAAAGCATGATTAGCCTTAAAGTCCCTGTGCTTATTAACGCTTATTGCTTAAATTGCTTATTAATGCTTATTAACCATCTGAGGTCTGAGGATGTGTTGGGGGCCTGGAGAAGTTCTGATGTTTATAAACGTTTATCTGCTTACAGTTTAATGCCACTAAACAGCACAAACTGGGCTACATTTTTAGGTTAGTAACCTGTATGTACAAGATTGTATTTTTAAGAAAGAAACCTTCATGTGTGGTCAGTGAAAAACACATTTTTAAATAACTCCATGAAAAAAAAAATCTGAATATTTGATTTGAATATATTGATTTAAATTTTCTAAGACACTGAAAAGCTCTATGGCTCATATGAGAAGAGGCGTGAATTACAGTAAGTTCATCTTAGTTCATTTATTGATTAAAAAATAAATACATAAATAATAATAATTGTTTTGATAATCTAAAAATTACAGTCCGACTGTGTATCTGTATCTGCATTTGGAGTGATGGTCCTTCTGTTGACGTCAACCTGAGGGCTTTCGACTTTGCATCAAATAATCTTAGCCACACCTCTATTACCGTTAGTTTGCTATAAGAGAAAAATGCACAAAAGAAAAGCTGCGTCCCAAATCGCAGACTTATGCACTATTCTACGCCATTTTGTAGTATAAATAGTGTAAGGAGTGCGTTCACACTGAAAACTCTAAAAGTAATAAGTGCACTTTAATTACCCGGATGATGCATTCATTCAGCCGGTAAAATGAAGTGTGTAATGATGGACACTTCACACACTCAGCGACCACAGGCTTGCTCACATAGCGGAAGGGGCGGAGCTATTGGCGCACATGTTGGCTAACTTTATTTATTTTGGATGATGAAAGCCGAATTCTCCCACGAGAGTGATTACAGCGCCTCCCGATGGGGAATGCGGTTATAACCACGGCAGGTATTTTTTGGTCGTTTATTTCACTGATTTGGCAACCGTCAAACGTCATCAGGGAAACGGTTTGAATTTCCGCTTAGTAAAAAAACATTAGTGTGCCATTTAGGACCACACTACATACATATACTATGCTGTTGAGTGTGTAAGTGCATGAGTACATAGTGCATAAGTGCATAGTGTGCCATTTGAGACACAGCTTGAAAAGAAAGCCCTACTCAATACTCTGTTTCATATGGTACATCAATATACTGAAATAAAAGGCTCAGCAACTTCCGGTTCACACAGATTTTGAAAAAAAGTAAAATCATTTACTACGATTATTCATATACAGGTCAAATATTATCTACAATCCCTGCTGATGTCGAGACTCAAATCTGTCCAACTCTCTAACCATTAGGCCCCTGCTGCACCATATTGTATGTTATCCAAAAAAAATATTTCTGATCGTATTTTTTTATTTATTTTTTTTTACATTGAGGTTTACTTTAGGTTGGATATTTAGAAAGAACTTTTAAGCAGAATTTTTAAGGAATACCCATACTGTATATTGGTGGTTAAACAAGACAAACATTAAATTTAATGAATAAGATGAATTGACAGCCAGTGTAGTAAAACAAATAAATGAAAGGAAGGTAACACTTCATTCAGATGGTCCTCTTTAGAAATTTGGCTTACCATGTATAACAGCTAGTCCTTTTAGACTGTGTGCGTAAATGGACAGTTCACTACTCACCATGTGATTGTTCCAATGCTTCATGAGTTTATTTTTCTGTTGAACAAAACATGCTATTTTGAAGAATACTGGAAAGCAGGAGCCACTGAAGAAGATTTTATTCTCTCTGTGTGAAGTATTTTCTAAGTGTAAAGTAGTTAATTTTATCTTCTCAAAAAGTATGGAGTGTTTGCAGCAAACATGCCAGCATGTGTTAAAAATACTGTGTAAGATGAGTATGCCTGCACAGGAGCAACACTAGGAGAAGGCTATGCAGAAGAATGACTGAATGACTGATTGTGTAGAATAACTGAATATGTAAAGCACTGATTAAACATGTTAAATACTTGTATAAAGCATATGTGTCAGAAGTTAGAATGAGTAACATGTTATCAAGTGATTATGCTATCATGACAATGTATGTAAACACTTAGTCATTTTGCATAAGCTGCATCTATGGAGAGAGAACTTTGGTTTCAAAACAGTTGCTGACATAGTGACTGATATAAGCCACATAGCAGTTATCAATTGACTAGACCATTTACTTCCGTATGGTTTAGTCCTACTATAGAGGTCAATGGCTGCTGGGTTCCAACATTCTTCAGAATATCTTTTTTTGCATTCAGCAGAAAGTAAGCAAATGAAAATGAATACATTAACTTGAGCACAAACGATAACTATATCTCATTAGCACTTTAATATTTGCCAAAAAATTATTTTAATGTTAAGTATATTTGCAAGTATGTTAACCTATTTTTCTATTCCTAACAGTCAACAAATGCACAGCAAAGTAGTTAAGTGTAGTCAACCAAATCTCACTGTCAAAATAAACCACAACCATGTGGACATTTATTTCACACCTGTAGCTTTGCTCTAGCATGGGAATTAAAACTGTTTTTAAAACTGTTTGTAAATTACTTATAAAACATCCTCTTACTGGTCTGAAAGAACCAGTTTATGGTCACGGCTCATTCTGAGAAGCAAAAACTGCTTCTTTTAATGTAGAATATAAATGAACTAATCATATTCTGTGATAAAGCCTAGTTTGTTGGCTACCTAATCACTACAATCAAGTGTTTATTATTATTATTATTTATTTATTTATTTATTTATTTATTTATTTATTTATTTATTTATTTATTTATTTTTCATTCATTTATTTATTTATTTATTTATTTATTTATTTATTTATTTATTTATTTATTTCAGTTCAGTTATTTATTTAAGTTCAGATCTTAAACAGAATGTTTTGGAGTAATTTCAAGCATGTTTGCCTTGTTAATAATTAAAGGTTGTAAAATAAATGTCCCAAATTAGCCAAGAGTGAAAGTGTCATTGATGTTTTCATCAGACAGGTAAAATCTATCAAAAGAAGACTCTATAGAAAGGCAATGACTCTAAAAATGCTGTTCATTTGATTTAAATTTACTGAGGGGTGTAAAAAAGCAGCAAAACAAGGTTTAGGCTTTAATTCTTGACAGAATGGAATGTGTATGGTGGTTGTGCTAAATTAAGTTCCAACGTTTAATGTTTGTGGTTAGTGGTTTGGAACAAATCATTGGGAAGAGGCTTTGAGGAATAGCAAGATAGCAGTGGCCAAACACACAGATAAAAGTTCAGTCAGAAGAATCAGGACAATTGGTGTATGCGTTAGAATAAAGCTATACAGAATCATTGCCATCAGATTGGCAAACAGTCAAAGTAAGAAAATTTATTATATAATTATTTTTATTTTTATTTTTAGGAGAACAAAAATACAAATGAAAAACATAAATGAATAAAAATAAAAAAATAAAAATAATAATATTAATAATAATAATTATATATATATATATATATATATATATATATATATATATATATATATATATATATATATATATATATATATATATATATATATATATATAATTTTTTGAAATGGAGTCTGTACATTATTCAGTCCTTTGTGCAAAACAAAATCTATGAGCAGAATATTTGAGGAATATTAGTATGTCATATATTAAAATTCCTTTTCATGAGTAAGGTCAGTCAACATGTCTACTTTACCAGTGGCAAACATTAATACTCTAAAGGGGGCAACAAAGATTTTAATTAAAGGTCAGGGGCTTTTTCTTCTCATAAAATGCAGTCAATGTACAAACATTAACACTTTTGAGAGAACCTTTAAGTACTGTAGGTCTAAAATGTTGAAGTAATACCAATACAGCAGAGGCTAAAAACTTAAATAAAAACTCAGTCTGATGTATTGGGTCAATTGACATCCCACGTCACACTGATATAAAAGCTCCAATGGAAGCTCTGTGTTTTCATTGGATGTCAATATAAGCTGTCAATATTAGATTCCACAGAAGTACATTAACTTTCATGTACTGTACTAGATGCATTTTCTTCAAAGAAATACCTCTACTCTGCAAAGTTTTGGGCTTTCATAAAATAGAATAGAGGTTTTTGGGTTCAGATTTATTTTTTATTAAAATCAGGTTATGGGCTTAGAGATAAGATAATTAAGCAAAAGTACTGGCTAAAGATAACTATTCAGTGTGATGACTCAGATAAGTCAGTGTTACGATTTACACTTATAAAAAGACTACCATACAAAAGGCACCAATGAATACTTCTGCTAATAGCTTCAGTTAGTACATTTATATTTGCTAAAGAGAATACAACTAGTTTAGAGTTTTAGTTTGTGTAAATATAGTTGAAGTCAGAATTATTAGCTCCCTTTATTTATTTATTTTTTTTTTTCCCAAATATTTCCTAAATGATATTAAACAGAACAAGGACATTTTCACAGTATGCCTGATATATATTTTTTTTCTTCTGGAGAAAGTCTTATCTGTTTTATTTTGGGTAGAATAAAAGCACTTTTTAATTTTTAAAAACCATTTCAAGATCAAAATTATTAGCCTCTTTAAGCTATATATATATATATATATATATATATATATATATATATATATATATATATATATATATATATATATATATTTTTTTTTTTTTTTTTTCCGACAGTCTACAGAACAAACCGTCCTTATACAATAACTTCCCTAATTACCCTAACCTGCCTAGTTAACCTAATTAACCTAGCTAAGCCTTTAAATGTCACTTTAATAATAATAATAATAATAATAATAATATAAATATATATATATATATATATATATATATATATATATATATATATATATATATATATATATATATATATATAAACATACAGTAAAAATTTCCTTGCTCTGTTAAAAATAATTTTATTTATTTTCAACTGTAAATAACCTGTATAGTAATTCTGACTTCAAAAAGCAGGACTTCAGTTATACACTGTAAAACCCAAAAGTCAATTTTATCACATGAAATGAGTGTAGTTAACTCAAAATTTACTTACCTCATTACTTCAACTTAAATAGATTAAGTTCACAGTACTCATATAGAATCATTTTATACTCAAATGGTTTGTAGCAATTGGTTTCATCAAATGGTTTGAGTTCTCTTCATTTATTGGGTTTTACTGTGCTCAAATTGATTAGTTTACTCAAACAGATTAAGTTCACAGTACTCATTAGGATTAGGTTTTGAATTTAAATGGTTTATTGCAATTGGTTTCCACAACAGTTTGAGTTAACTTAACTTTTTTGGGTTTTACAGTGTGTGTGTGTATAATTATAGTCCTTTTTTAAAGCCATCTTGTTAAATCTTCTAAGGGAGAAACGTTTTTGAATTGAGTCTTTATGTTCAGTGTTTGGGGAATACCAATGCAACAATAGTTAAATCTAAGATAGTACTCATTCTGATGAAATTGGTTAACCGACCTCCTGCACTACACTAAAAATGCTATTGTAGAAACCTAAAATTATATCAAAAACTAAGTTTACCAAATTACCTTAAGGAAATAAAAGTAATCTTAAGGGATCTAAATCTATTTCAAGTTTTATTGGGTTTGAACCCTTCTGAATTTGTATGTTAAATGTTTTTGGCAGAAATAATATTTCATATTAGAGAAGGTTTTCAAGCAAACCTCAAAGCACAACGTTAGAGGAATACCAATATAGTGCACATTCCACAAATGTGCAGTTATGCTCTTTGAATGAGCTCCTAAAAGCAAAGTTTGCTGCAAAATGGATTCTCATATTTTCAAACGCAATCAACTCACCACGTAAAAGCCCTTCTCATTCCGCAATAACAGGATGTCTGTATTTATATCTCATCAAATCAATCCATTACGAGCGCAGCTTTTATTTAAAACATATCATGTCTCTATTCTGTTGAAGCCTGGAAATGTTTTGAGGCAGCAGCGAAGGGCATTTATTTCCTTCTCCAGCCTGTCACTTCATCCCTGAGAGGGGTTACGGCCCTCGCTGGAAGCCTCATGGTGACCTCTACAGATGCTTTCACCTCACTTTCTCTCTTTTTCTTTCTATCCTTCACTACCAGGTTCCAGTCGGCTGATCAAAGTCAGAGAGGTTCACCGAAAATCCACTATAGACTGAACAGGTATCCAGTAGAAAGTGACACGCACACAAACAGATGCTGGGCAGTTTGGCCAATATATGAGCAATATAGACTCCATAGATGAAAATTAACACCCAGACTGGACTTAAACCAATGATCGAAGTGCGGTTTATTCATAAACTAATTTCGAGAGGATCACATGCTTATAATCAACACGGCTGGCTCCTTGTTAGCTCCGTACACAGCCCTATTAGATGATTACGGAAGCATTATAAATGACCTGAGTTTTTCACTCCAGTTATTTTTGTCTTGAAGCTCCCCCCTTTCCACCCCTACATCCTCTTCCCACTTTTTTCTGATCGGGCGACACGAGGGCCCAGTGGCTAGCACTGTTGCCTCACAGCAAGAACACCGCCGGTCCAACCCATCGGGCCGGTGGGTGTTTCTGTGTGGAGTTTACATGTTCTCCCCGTGTTCGCGTGGGTTTTCCCTGGGTTCCCCGGTTTCCTCCCACTGTCCAAAAACATAAACCATAGCCAATCAACTAAAACAAATTATCACCCTTAGTTTACACTTCTCACGGTGACAAGCAGGGGAGTTCTCGAGACCAACCTGACCTCGAATTCCCCTCGCGCCCTTCTAACGGGAGGGAGCCCCGGGCTCGAGGATATTACGAGCTCAGGGCTCTCTCCTGGGACAGCATGCCAAATATGCTTTATTGATTGTCAGTTAAGTGTGAACTCTTGAAACACATATAAGCCAGGTTGAATCCATCAACACTATCAAAGCTTGACTCCAAGTATACCATTAGGATTTGTTTGTAATCTAAAAAATATAATGATGGGGGTGGTACGGTCACTTGGTGGTTAGTACGGTCATCTTACAGCAAGAAGGTCACTGGTTTGAGTCTTGATAGGGCCTGTTGGTATATCTGTGTTCTCCCTGTATTCACGGTTTCCCTCACAGTCCTAGACTGAGCTTTGTCCGTAGTGTCTGAGTGTGTGTGGGTGTTTCCAAATACTGGGTTGCATCTGGAAGGGCATCCGCTGCGTAAAATAATGTATTATATTAATGGTTTTACCTTATCGTAAAGGGTTGCGGTTTATTGCAACATTTTCTGAAAGATGAATTTAAAAAAAGCATTGATTACAAAATAAATACAAAATAAATATTGAGAAAACTGGCTTTAAAGTTATCAAAAATTAAGTTTTGACATATTAAATATATGAAACTCAATCATTTTCCTTCAGCTTTGTCCCTTTATTCATCAGGCAATGGAATGAACCACCAACTTACCCAGCTTATGTTTTACACAGCGGATGCCCTTCTAACATTAACCTAGTACTGGGAAACATCCATGCACACTTATTTACACACACTACGCCGAATTAGTTTATTCACCTATACTATAGCGCATGTCTTTGGTGTTTGGGGAAAACCGGAGCCCCTGGAAGAAACCAACACCAACAAAAGGGAAACATGCAAACTCCACACAGAATTGCCAACTGACCAAGCTGAAACTCAAACCCGTGACCTTCTTGCTGTGAGGAGACAGTGCTGACCACTGAACCACCATGTTGCATATTTATGAAATCAAACTTGCAATAAGTTTTAATGGAACATGACATGTTTTTAATAATACAATGATCACAAAAGAAAAAAAAAATGAGAGCAACGTAAGACAATAGTCAGGGTCAAATATTACATGAATGCATAATTCTGTCAATCCACAATATTCAAAACGATTAAATAAAATATTTTATTTTTTATCCTCTATCCTTTTGACCCTCGTTTCTTTCGATTCTTATCATCCTAGGTTTCAAAATCTGTATTTTTATCTAGTGTGACATGTTCACCTACAAATTTACCTAGCCAGTTAATAGATGTTGCAATCAAAATATTTTCCTCTAATGAAATTTTGGCAGTGTCAGAAAATTTGAGACCATGTCAGTGTGATTCTTATAACAACCCTTGTCAAACCAAGAACCAATTGGAGGGCAAATCTTGATGATGCAATTATTGCAACAACTTCAACATTCTGAAGCAGGTCAGGTGGACAATACAGCAAGAACAGAAACTTACTGAGCTATAGAAAAAGTAGTAGTTTTTGTGCAACATGCTGACGTATCACGACTGGGTTCTGGAAATACAAATTCAGGTACTTAATCTTGTTTCTAAATATTGGCAGGGAGTAAACCATGTCGGGTGGCTCTTTTAAAATTCTGATATATTATATGACTTTTATTTTGTTTTGATTGATGTTGTAACACGACTCCAGTGTGTGTCGGTTTTTGACATCCTGATTGTTGTATAGTCTGAAACGATGACAAATAAGATTTTATAGTGTGACATGGGGATCATGTTCGTTTATTAAACTCTATTAAAAATTATATAGGACTATTAAAAATTGCACAGTGTAAACCTGTCAATGTCTAAATGTTTGATATGGCCAATCAAATCAAGGAGGAGGGGTTTTCGTAGTTTACTGTTCAAGTCAAGTCCTAGCAGTCATTATATCATAGTGCTTTTTAATGCTTGAAAATGTGAAGTAAAATGTAATCGGCTGAACATGTTAAAGCTGAATGCAGCAATATTAGCCCCACTTTAAAAAAATAAAAAATAAATAAAATAAATTATATATATACATATATTTAAATAAATTTAGAAAACTTTACTGGCATCAAAACATGTCTGTTTGACCATTTCTGCATAGGTTATGATAAAACAAATTAATAAATTTAGAGTGATGTCACGAACATTATTTAACTAAATTATTTCAGCAGGTAAACTGTGTCTGTATTGTGTCTTCGGTAAAGCTCACATAAAACAAGGGATAGTTCACCCACAAAATTTAATTCTGCCCCCCTTCAATTGCCATCCACTTTATCACCTATTTGAGTTTCTTATGTTTAGAAAAATACTGGTAGCTGGCGCCAACTGACTACCATAATATTTTTTTTCCTACTTTGGAAACCGATGGGTCCCAGCAACCAGTATTCCATAAAAATGTGTTATTTTTCTGTGTTCAACAAAAGAAAGACACTCATAAAGATTTAAAAACCACATGAGAGAGAATAATTGATGAGGTAATAATTACTTTTTTGTGAACAAACCCTTTAATCCTCCAACACAACCTAAAAATAAATAAATCACATGATCCTGGCAACAATGTTTGTCCTTATTTATTTGTTTAGTGACATATTTATTACTTTATTTACTGTACTGTACAACTACACAGTAAAATCCAGCATTCTTTATCAAATGAAATGAGTTTAGTTCATTCAAAATTTACAGAAAGTCAATTCTAGTTTTGAACTCAGTGTTGAAGGTAACGAGTTATTTAAATACTTCATTACTTCAACTTAAATAGATTAAGTTCACAGTACACATGTAGAATAGTTTTTTTTTTTTTAACTCAAATGGTTTGTTGCAATCGTTTCCTCAAAAGGTTTGAGTTGTCCTAACTTATTAGGTTTTACAATACTCAGTTGGTTTGAGGTCATTTATTGGGTTTTACTGTGCTCTAATTGCTTCGTTTACTCAAATGGATTAAGTTCACAGAACTCATTAGGATTAGCTTTTGAACTTTTGTCATGGTTTGTTGCAATTGGGTTTCCTTAAACGATTTGAGCAATCTTAACTTGTTTTTTTTTTTTTTTTGCATTTTACAGAGTACTGTACTGGAATGTATAATGATTTATTTGGTCACACTTTACAATAAGGATTATTTAGTTAATGTTAGCTAATGTTTTTACCAACATGAACTAATAAATAACAATACATTTACAGCCTTTATTAATTATAGTTCACCATTTACTAATGCATTATTAAAATGCAAATTCATGCCTGTTAACATAAGTTAGTGCAAAATGAGGTAAACAATGGGCCAGTTTATTTTTATTAACTAACATTAACAAAGATAAATAAATACTGTAATACATGTATTGTTCATTGTTTGTTCATGTTAGAAATAAGCATGGGATGATGACTGTTTTCAAGGTATACCTCGGTTTGGAAAAGGTTTTAAAACGCCAACATTTTTCTGCTGAACCGTTCCCAAGGTATGTGTAAGATTTTTTTTATCTCCAGCAGAAACAATATCCAAAGATGTCGTTTTAAGCTGTAAAGAAATCAGTGTTTTTGAAACTAATGAAGACAGCAAAAGTCAACGATTAATTTGAATTATTTAGCCTGACATGTTTACTCCTCAAACATATTATAAATGTTTCACCAAATAAAACATTTTGTGTTCAAAGGGGAAAAAAGTTTTTTTTTTTTTTTTACACAGATATTTAAAAAGAATATATATTTAGAGCAGTAATCACAATATTGTGAACTCATGATATTTTTATCCAAGTATCATCAGAATCTTCTACCAACCCATCTCTAGTTAGAAAATACATTAAATAAAATTAACTAATACAACTTTATTGTAAAGTGCTACCATTTATCTTAACCATTAGATTTTAATAAACCAAAATGTCATAAAAACTTCATAGTTGACCAAAGAAAAGACTAAAACTATTCAGAAGAATAAAACATGACAATTTTAGTACAAAAAAAACAACAACAACAACAACCAAAGTCTGCAGTCGGAATTAACACTACCACTACGTGTTATGTCACAGACAATGGTCACTTTTCAGTCCCAGTCCCCGCTCTTTTTCGCTGTCATAACACGCTAGATTGATTTATCATCGTTCAACTGCTTGCTCTCGTCCCACTAAAGCATTTCCATATCCGTCCTTATGCTGGAATCGATCGCTATTCACCTCTGACTGATAAACTGCTACTTCATGGCCGACCACTGTTTAATGCAGTGCTCCGGTAGGATACACTCGACCGCCGGGACTCTGACTGAGCAATCGATGCTCGGAGGTGGACCGAGCTGAGATTGAGCTCATTGACATCTGTGAGCATTTGTCAAGAAGCCTCTCCATGAGCTTCAGCACTCATTAAGGAACCATAAGGAGTCGCCGGTTATGTGACGAAATTGGCTTCATGTCGATTTCAGTGTAAATTTTGACTGGAGAGGACGGTGAAGAAAAAGCATATTAGGATCATGAGCCTCGACTGTGCACTGCATGGCAGCGCGCAATAAGCGTTGATGAGTATAATCACACTCTCGGTCCAGAGCTTTAGTAAGATGTATGTGCGCTCGGTTGGGAGGACATTTAACTCTAGGAGACTCGGGGTCATTTATTCGCTGAAAGGGGATAGAAAAGATATGGGCTTTTCTTCTTCTTTCATGTTGTTTACACAGAAACAGACACCTCCAGAGAGTTGATGTTACCTGAAATGCACCAAGAGGGAAAATGTTTTTTTTTCCCCCTATTTGCTTCTATAAGGGTTGATGTTTTAGTCCAAAATGTTATGTTGTATTGCGTATAATGCATGTAACTTAAACATTTTGGATAGAATAGTATAGTAGATAGATTAGTAGATAGAACAATAACACAAATCGTTGATTATATTAATAATAGCCTGTGTGTGTGTGTGTGTGTGTATGTTTAAGTAAGTTTTTAATGGGGATCATCAATCTGAATTCATGTTTTGTTTTTGTTAAGAGCCTGCGGGAAAACTATCAAATAGGGTGCAGACGTGCAGTTTTTTTTTTCTTTTATATAGATGTTTTATTTTCTATTTACAACAACCATTCATTAATACTTGTGTGCTTAAGAAAAAACAAAGTACACTTTATCTTGATCTTCAAACTTGCTGCATATGCATGTTTATATCGGCTGTATATCGGCACTGGTGGGAGGCGTGCGGCCTCGTGCCTTAGTGCCCCCACCAGTGCCGATATACAGCCATATCGCACTGCTACGAGTGTGATATTGCATTTATACAACAGTTTGATGGCATAATTGTGTATATAAAAACAAATCAAACATGGGGAGTCTCAAAAACCCTTTTGTTCGAGGAACTACTTTTTTCCGGATTCAAATCATAAGCTGATAGTTAAACAGTTGAGCGTGCATCTTTTAAATTTTAGATCTGTGGTGTCTGCTCTTTCCTGGCTGTATGTGGTTGGAGTAATACACAAAGGGTAAAGAGGCTGTAGGAGTTCTGATATTGCAGAATATCGCATGGCTATCAGCCAATCAGATTTGAGAACCAGACAGAACTGTTGTTATATATATATATATACAGTTGAGACCAGAAGTTTACATACACTGTATAAAAAAAAAGTCAGATGTTAATGTGACTAAACTTCTTCTGTTTTAGGTAAGTTAGGATTATCACATTTTTTTCTGTTATGCTTAATAGCAGAATAATGCAGAATAATGAGAGAGATATTTTATGAGAAATATTATAACTTTTCTTAAAAGGCAAGTTTACATACAATAAGATTATTCTGCCTCTGAAAAAGCTTAGATGATGGTGTCAATGTTTTGGAAGTTTCTGATTGGCTAATTGGCAACATTTGAGTTAATTGGAGGCACAACTGTAGTTTAGTATTTACGGAAAACCTCAAACATACTGCTTACTTTTGTGACAACATGGGAAAATCAACAAGCCATAATCAAAAAAAAAAAAAAAGATTACAATTTGCTAAATTACACAAGGAAAAAAAGACACATTTTTGGAGACATGTCCTTAGTCTGACAGAACTAAGATTAAACTGTTTGGCCATAATGACTAGTGTTAAATTTCGAGAACAAAGGAGAAAGCTTACAAGCCTAGGAACACTGTCCCAACTGTGAAGTATGGGGCGGCAGCATTATGTTGTGGGGCTGTTTTGCTGCAGGAGGGACTGGTCCACTTCACAGCATAGATGGCATCATGAAGAAAGAACATTATGTAGAAATACTAAAGCAAGATCTCAAAACATCAGCCAGCAAATTAAAACTTGGCCACAAATGTGTCTTACAATATCATTGACTGAAAATGCTTTGTTCTGTGTCTTTTTAAACAAGTGAAGTGGGGGGTCTGACCGATGTTTTCACAAGAGATATGCATGCTAAGATCACAACAGAGACAATTAAGATTATAACAGCCCACTTTTTCAGTGCAGTGCAGTATTCAACCCAAGCTCATTCTGAAAACGTAGCCCCGCGGATGTTTCTGGAGGCAGCGATTTACATGGCAGGAGGTACGTATGGCTGCATTTTATTTTTTCAAGTGAATGCTACGGGGCGGTGTGACGCCGCTCCTCTTCGCGCTCTCCGGCTGACAGCTCACTTCGATGTGGAGGGCTTTCCCGCCGCAACCAATTTGTCTGGTTAGCTTGTCGGCGGAGCGGAGACCTGGAGGGGAGCCGGCCGCGACAACGGAACAGAAATCAGCTAAGACAAAAACAGAATCCAAAAATTAAAGCGAACAAGTTCATAACAGGGCAAGAATGTGGTGAAATCCGAAAACGCAGTCAAAATCAGACGAGGGCTTTTCTTTTTCTGGACGGCTTTTGTAAATCGTTGCTTGGGTTTAGGGAAGGAGGAGGAAGAGGGAAGGAGGAGGAGGGGGTGGTCGGCCGATTGGCCAGCCGCTCAGTCAATCATTCAGTCTGTCAGTCTGACAGACAGTCGCTGACAGCAGCTCCCAGCAGCTTTATGCGAGAACAGCGCGGGCGTGAACGGCGCTCACGAGAGGCGTTTGAGATGCGAAAAACCGCATGCAGAGGCCTCTCGCGGATTTGTGAAAACAAAAACTGCACAAACACGTACCTACCGGGATGTATTTCGCGGTCTCTAGAAACGTCCACGGGGCTACGTTTCCAGAATGAGCCTGGCCTGGCAGTATTTGAGGCAGGCACAATGGTGTACTTATTAGTTATTTGTTTATTTCAACAAAAACAGTTGGGAAAAATAACTACCATTGCGAGACTTCAATATTCCCCTCGTCAGGAGCATCTTCACTTTCTCCTGCGTTACGGGGGTGTTTGTGTTGAAAGGTTAAAAAATGATGTTGCTGTGGACCTGCACTGTCATCAACCAGATGATGTGACTAAGGGGAATCTGGTGGAGAGAAATCCTCCGCTTCCACACAGCTCTCAGATCAGTTCTAAACGCTGCTTGCCAAATCACAGTCCATCTCCCTTGTGTGTGTGTTTGGGTTGCCACACATAACAAAACACCCTTTTTCATGGAAACCCTTCCCTCATTTGCTGATGGACACTCCCATCAAAACAAAGCTGGACACACCCACTTTCCTGTAAACTAGAGGTGTGAAAAGACCCTGCTTAGACAGTGTTTGGAGTTCCATGGCCCTTTAAATACATTCTAATAGAAACCATTCACTCATTCATCCATTTTCTTGTTGGCTTAGTCCATTTATTAATCTGGGGTCGCCACAGCGTATTGAACCGCCAACTTATTCAGCATATTTTTATGCAGCGGATGCCCTTCTAGCCGCAACCCATCTCAGGGAAACATCCACAAACACTCATTCAAACACACTCATACACTACGGACAATTTAGCTTACCAAATTCACCTGTACCGCATGTCTTTGGACTGTGGGGGAAATCGGAGCACCTGGAGGAAACCCACGCGAATGCAGGGAGAACATGCAAACTCCACACAGAAACGCCAACTGAGCCGAGGATCGAACCAGCGACATTCTTGCTGTGAGGTAACAGCACTACCTACTGCGCCACTGCTTTGCCTTAATAGAAACCAGTTAGTCTAAATAATCTTAAATGCAATCTTGGTCAGTTAAGGACTCTATACATACCTGTATGTGTACATAAACATATATATATATATATTTTTATTACGAAAAGTACAGTGTGCTCAATTCCTACAAATCAAAGGCTTACTTTTTTTAAAAAATGTCAAAATAGCCAGTTTGTGTTTCTTAATGAACAATTTTAGTCTTCTTTTGACAGGTTAATGAGTGTATTTTATTTGAAAGGAAAATATTAATAATAATACGAGGCATAAAATTATAGTTCTAAAGTTTCTTCAGTCATAAAGTCTATCCCCTCAAACTGCCCACAGACAAAACACCTTAAAAACTTGAGCAAACAAACATATACATGCTAGACAAGCTGTCCTGTTTTACTGCTCTTTCCTGACTCGTTGCTTCAATGCTTTCTTTTTTTTTCCCTTTTTTTTTTCCTATTGATGTGATGAAACCCATGAGCTTGGATCTAGATTCTCTTTGTGTCTCATCTGTTTTTCTACAGCACAGTCAGAAGAGCAGACTGGAGACTTTCTCAAAGGAAAACATCCTCCAGCCACTCTTGGGGATGTATATCAGGGCACAGAGAGACGCGAGCGCTTTCCTCGATCCCTGCCTGGTACAAGGATTCTCACAAATCCCAGCTAAACAAGCCCCGGGCTAGAAAACATGCATCATCTAGCTAAAAGCTTTAGCAACCCCTCCCATACGCTTCAGAGAGAGAGAGAGAGAGAGAGAGAGAGAGAGAGAGAGAAAGAGTGAAAAAGAAAAAAAGTTCAGTTGGTCAGAAGCGTTAGATACTCAATTGGGGTGGTCATGGATTTTTACCTTCACTTTTTAAAGAAGCTATTAGAATTGTTACATAAAATAATTATAAATCTAGCTTTGAGTTAAGCTCAGACTGTGCAATATGTGCAACCCTGGTGTGGTCTTCTGCTGCTGGAGCCCATCTGCCTCAAAGTTGAAAGTGATGCGTATTCAGAGATGCTCTTCTGCATACCTCGGTTGTAACGAGGGCTTATTTGCGTTACTAGCCCCTTTCACACATACAGACCTTTCCGGAAAATTGGAAAGGTTGTATGTGTGAACATGTCCTTTTGGAAAATACCGGTAAATTCGTTCTGGCTATTTTCCGGAAAGAGAAGTTGTAACATTACCGGCAATTTGCCGGAATGCTGCGCTGTGTGAATGCAGAAGGAAGATTCCCGTAATAAGCGCGTGCACGTCTAGAACGTGCTGACGTGAGACGTCTGCTTTAGCCAATCACAACAGTCAGACGCATTTACGTCCGCGCGGTTTGTGAGGATAAAAGCCTTTGAATATTTTTCCAGACACATTTAGCTGCTAGAAGTTAGTCAGATCACGTTTATATGTTCTTCTTAATGCCAACTGTGTAAATAATCATCGATGAGATGCTTATGATAAGCCGTTGTTTGTTTACCTTCAAGCTTCAGCCAGTGAGCGCCTGCACACGCACATATTATGAACATCTCGACATGAGAAAGTGATCCTGCGAAAGTTGTTCACAATATTGATCATCCACAGAGTTTGTAGTTTAGTCAAATGTTTACAAATACAAGCGCAGCCGTTTAAAGCTCATTTGTGGTGAATGATGTCAGAATTTACCGGTATTTTGGAATGGATGTGTGAATGCTCTTTTCCGGAAAATTTCCGTAACGTCCTCGCCTGTGTGAACAGCGATTTTTTCAATATACAGGTAAAGTCGTTCCAGAAATTTTCCGGATATTTACTGGTATCACTGTGTGAAAGGGGCTACTGTTGCCTTTCTATCACCTCAAAACAGACTGGCCATTCTCATTTTCCTCTGACATCAACAAGGCATTTGCACCCATAGAACTGCTGCTCACTGGATATTTTCTCTTTTTCGGACCATTCTCTGGCATACCATTCTCAGTCACTTAAAATCACCTTTCTTCCCCATTTTGATGCTCAGTTTTAACTGCTGCAGATCATTTTGACAATGTCTATATGCCTAAATGCATTGAGTTGCAGCCATGTTGGAGTGATTAGGAATTTGAGGTAATGAACAGTTGGATAGGTGTACCTAATAAAGTGGCCGGTGAGTGTATGCATATACAACAAACTGTATATTAGATGCAAGTGAAGTGTGTACATTAATCCTTCAAATTGCATTTACGTTACAATATGGAATATGATCTAAATATCAAAGATGTCATTCAGATCATTTAGCATTACATCTTCACTTGAATACAAACAAGCAGCCTGCTATTAGTAGAATGTTCTAATGATGCAAATTCTGTCACACAACAATGCCATCCATTACAATGAATAACAGTATCACTGTATAAATAATAACTCATTATCTAATTTATTTTTCAGATGAATGATGTACATTTAGCACTGTATAATATGTTGATCCAACATAAAATACTGCAATTTGTTGGCCCTCTTAGGTTTAGTTTGATTCTGTAAGGCTAGTTTGTTTTTCCAAAACTCAAAGGTTTTGTTTGCGGATAAGTAAATATTGACAGAATTAAAATTTTCAGGTAAACCTTTGGTAACGCTTTATTTTGATGCTCCATTTGAGTAATAGTAGACTGTCTGCTTAATATCTGTTGATGCTGCTCCTTCTACAGACATTTACCTGACTACAAGAAACTTTGCAAGTAGATCTCAACCTAGCCTAACCCTAACCCTATCCTTAACCTAACAGTCAACTTATCATCTACAGTAATGCGAATTAGTTGGCATGTTGATGCAATGTAACTTTCACACCTATGGTTCTTTTGTTCCGAAACAGGGATTAAAATTGTTCCAATGTTGCATTTTCTTCTTGGTGCGGTTCGCTTTCTAAATGGACCAAAATAGCTAAAACAAGTCACATGCGAGTAAACTCCTCTCAAATTGGTCAGAGTTTCACGGTTTATTTTACAGTGCTGCTCAGCTGTCATGTGTCCTTATTTTAATTTATGACAATGTGCAATAAGAGAATATAAGCAAAAAGCTGCGCTTTAATTTTGAATAGTGAGGCCCACAGTATAAATCACATAAGACTGTCTCATACATAGCAGTGGGATAGGTTTTACGTTATAGACAGAAATATATAGCGAGACTGCAGTTTGGTCAATATTCTTAACGGATAAACAGCTCACGTTAATGGTTAACATGCTCTCACTTTGGTATTTGACATGAAACGCACATTTACCGGTAGGAATGACATCTCGCCCTACTCCTAATTCTTCATATAGCCGTATATATGCCTATTACATATCCATAATACACTCTGAGGTCCCACTTTATATTAAGTGGCCTTAACTAATTTGTACTTACACAGAAATTTGTAGTTTATTATAATTTACTTAGTGTAAATACATGTATTTATTGAGTACTTATGCTTGATTGAATACCAATATGCAATTACATCTGTAATTAACTTCTGTAATTACATTTGTAAATACACTGCTGACCATTCCCTACACATTAACCCACCCTTAAACCTACCCACACCACCAAACCTGTCCATAACCCAACCCCTATCCCAACTCAAGAGAACAACAAGTGTTCTCAAATACATTAGGAACACAGTAAGTACATTGAATTTATTTTTTTGATTCAAGTACATAGTAGTTAAGGACACTTAATGTAAAGTGGGACCCACTCTGATATAGACTAGTTCGGATTAATTTGCTTTCTCACTACAATCAATCCGCTCTAGAGTTTGTTTAAATCGAGTTGAGACTATCTCATTCAGGCGATCTTGGATTAACCGTCTCCCGGTGCAGATCCGAGTGCGATTGCTGGATTCACATATACCAAATGTACCACGCTAACTGGGGAAACGCACCAGGTTCTGAAACAAAAGTCTAGGTGTGAAAGCTGCCTTAAATTCAACAAATGGACTATCAAAATACAGTGCGAACAAGCTATTCCCTTACACTTATTATTGTAAATAGTAATAGTTGAAAGCAATTTAGGACATTTTATGAGCTGTATATATTTGAACCCCATCTAAACCTGACCCGGTCCGACACAGTAACTGTAGTTATGAGCCTGAGAATGATTTAAGCCCGACTAATCTTTAATACATGGGTCATTATACCAGTTGTTCTCAACTACAATTCTCAACTACAGAGTGCAGTGTCAAAGTGTGCCAGTGAAGACGCTGTTGCAGAAGCTAAAGCATCGCTGCGAATGACATGTGTTATGAATTTTTACATCTTTGTATTCCCACACGTGTTGCTTTGCTAAATTATTTGTGTAAGATTTTTAATTATAGCATAGCTTTCCTCTCAATTAGGCTGATTAAGAAATTACTTGAAATAGTAATAAGTAATGGCCCGGGTCAGGTTAGGTCCTGGCTCAGGCAGAGAATCGAAACATTACAGACTTTGCATTTTGCATCATTGTGATTCATATTTAAATAAAGGCCTGTTTCCACAGAATGGTACAGTACAATACGGCTCACTTTTGTGAGGCTTTTGTTTCCACTGCCAAAAGGGTACCAATAGTGTGATGTTCGACAGAACGTTTCAGTCTATGTCATTCTCGCTAGAGAAAATGTCAAAGTAAAGTTGTACGGGCCGTTCACATTTCATATGAGAAGCACTTTTTACACATAAATACTTGTGTATACTTTGTATAAATGTTCATGACTACCCTTTCTACGAACATGATTTGATTATAACTGCAGATCAATTATAAAAATAGCCTACTGTAACATCTGCATATATAAATTACAAATAACTTAACAAATATGAACACATACAGTCTCTTACAGTCTCCGATATGTTACCAATTACAGAAAAAAAACTACACACAGCATACATTTAGTCCTTATTTGGCTAAAACACACAGCATATAGCTCAGTCAGTGCAAACCACTCATCTGTATATTTAATCTTCACCAGCACATGTAACCTCTTGTTAGAAAGTAATTACGTCATTCCGAGTTCATAAAAGTTCATAGGGTAATGATAATAGTGAAACATGGCAGTTTGTTCATGTTTTAGGTTGCTGAAAGAATCATTTGCTCCTTTGGGTTTTTGTTCAGCTTCTGCTTTTTTTCGTGCTATCCTCATGCATTTGTTTGCTTCTGAAATGATCGGATGTCAGAAGCACTTCAATAATCCTTCGTACGTTATTATCATCAGCTCAAGAGTTTGTTATTTCAAATATTGATGCGTGATGAGCTGTGAACATTTAAGTGAAACATTTCAAGTGATTTAAAGTGAAACCACTCGCAGATGGCCAAAACAAAAACACTATAAGGCACATTTTGTTCTTGGCTCTTCTTGTGGCTGTTCAACAAAATGAAGACAAGGTTTGTTTGAGCTCAGGTTGACCATGGTTCATTGTTATATGTATATATTATTATACTAATATCTCGACTGTGTTTTAAAAAACAATTTCTTTGTTTTCATTCTCCTGGCTTGTAGCAGGGGCGAGTGACATTTCTCTGTAAACCTATAACGTCTAGTTGCGTTTGTAGTGTCTTTGCAAAGGGTACCCATAAAGTGGTACGGTACGGTTTGCTTTTAGGTACCTTTTGACAGTGGAATCAGGCCACAAAAGGTGTGCACCAGGGTATGGCAAGGGGTTTGTGAAACATGAACTTACATTTTCATCTTGCTTTAAATCACTTTAACAACCACAAATGAATTACTCATTTGACTCATTGACTCATTGACTGAGATCGCTTTCAGTCAGGTCGAGGCCAACTGGAGATCTGAGCAAGAATGCCATTCATAGATTAATAAATGAACTAAACTAAGGAAGTAAACCTACCAAGTTGCAAAACAAACGCTTCAAATGAGCCACCTTCAGAGTGTAAGAAGTAGATTTAAAAAAATTAAGGAGTAGTCTTTTTATGGAAAGTACTAATAAAGACAAATATTAATAAAAAAAGTTTATCCTTTAAAAGGTAATGTTGTGTTTCAGCACTGTTTATTCACTCATCCATCTACTCTGACGGCTCATATTATTGCGGCAGCAGATGTGAAGCGGGTTTCTCTGTGAGAAATTGTGTCGTGTTTCTAGCAGGCACTGTCAGGCTCACAGACTTCCCATGTGGCGGCCGTGTCAAACGCACATCCACCCCAGACGCACAGAAGCACTGTTCTACATGACAGCGGCATGTTGACAGTCTTCACACTTCCCCCCATTTTTCCCCTGTTTCTATCACACAGTTTTATAATTCAGCCAAAAGACAAGGAAGCGCAGCAAAGATCAATCCATTATCAAAAAAATAATGCCAACCTTCAATAACACTGCATCATGAATGACGCCTCCCCCTCAGAGACATTGTATGACACTCTTGTTTGCGAGAAGCCCTCGTGAACATTTGTTCGCCTCAACATGGCTGCCTTTGTGTGAAGGGAAAAGAGTGGCTACTTGAGCTGAAATATCTGACGGAAATTTCAATATCCAGGCCATGAGCGTGGGTTGATCTTCTCTGAGAGTGGGACCAAAATGTCACCGCGGGCTCACATTCTGAGATGCTGCTCATTAGAGAGGCATAGTAACAAGACTTAATATTAGGGCTGCACGATTAATCAAAAGCGATGTTCATGTGTAAATTGGCAGAGAATCTTATCCTGTAATCAGCAGTAAATCTCCAGCACATGCTTTCAGATGGCGTAGCATTTATTAAACATGCATAGAGCCACAGTTCACTTATAAGCTACGCAAATAATACTGTAAATCTGCGCAATCCTGAAACTAAAAAGAATTATACTATTGTTCTATGTTGCTGTAGATCTGAACGCACTCCAAACTCACATCATAGCTTTAGTCTAGTGTATAAAATGTATTTTTTAAAGTGTTTATTAAAGGGGTGGTCCACAACAATATCATATTTTAAACTTTAGTTGATATGTAATGTAGCTGTGCCAACATAAACAACATGTCTGAATGTTATACACTCAATGTTTAATGAAAATTAAGACATTGGATTTTACAGAGTTAGCTTAGCAAAGCCTAGAGGGAACAAAGCTTGGGGATGACAAAAAAATAAAATACATCCGGTTTAGTGAGATCACAAATGCTTCAGGTTACGCACATTCACCATGCGCATACACCCCACCATGGCGTGACCAGAGATGCTGTAATATTATGGCATAGAAAGCTAAAATGACGCCTCAACGCTGCTTTTTCCACAGAGCTTCTTCTGTTTCTGTATTAAGACTTCCAAAGGCCATGACACAAAGAGAGAAGTGCTTAAAACTTAAGCTTAATTATGTTCAGAAAATTATATAGCAAGCATTTGACAAAGGAGAACTTTCAGAATTTCTTCCAGTTCAGTGCTGGATTCGGTTAAAAAGTTCTCAAAGAGCAGCTCTAACCAAATTAGAAGAAGCTGTGGATTGTGAGCCACAACCTGTAAGTCTTTTAGTCGTTTTCTAGCGTTAAAGGTATGTTGAAGCAATGATGTAAACATGGATATAAACAACAGGAAATGCTGTTTGGCACAGTTGACAATTTAGCTACAAATTCATATTCATCCATCAAGTCGCTGTAAACACCCACAATCTTCATCAGTGCTGCAGTGTCTCTCAATGCGGCCGCTTCCCGTGCGTTCTACATCTCAAAAAACAAACTCGCACATGACATGTGAACGTTTCATATTATTAACACATGCTTTTTCCGAATATATGTGAAAGACACTTGTCAGACTTTATTTTAGAGAGCAGACGTGTCCTCTGTGTCATTTTCTGTCTGATTCAGGCACAATCTAATAACAGCTACTCTGACTGAAAGTATTTACAGAGCTCAAAAGCTCGTGCGTGTAGGTGGTGTGAAGTGGTGATGTGGAGTCGGTCCACGAATCACAAAACATTATGTTTGCTGGCCAATCAGAGCCTCTTGAGGGCGGGCCTTTGAGGAACTAGGACATATGACAGTTGTTTTCATGTTAGCTGAGTAGCATTATATAATCAAATTAAGATATATGAAAAAATAATGTTATTTTTAAGAAATGAAGCATGAGTACACATTGCATCTTTTAAACACAACCACGCCTTAAAATACACTCTGGACTAGCCCTTTAAGGCAGGAACACACCAAGGATATCCGATCAAGTGGACCAATTCAGCATGTAGAATGAGAGTCGGCTGAAGAGAGTGAACTGATTGGTTATTCAGCAACAAATCAGGGCGAGAACAAAAACAGAAGTTCCCAAGTAAACAATTCAAGTCAAGAGAGGACACAAATAAACAGCAATTACATACATTTATGCTATATGTCTCTAATATTTGCAAACAATGCAATCAATGCTGGGCAAGCTACTTGGAAAATGTAGTGAGCTAAGCTATTAGTTACTCCACTTAAAATGTAGTTTAACTACACTAAGAGCCACCCCTGAAAAATGCAGCAAGCTAAGCGAAATGCTGTATGGCAAAATAAGTTTACCTACATCTAAGCTTTTTTCTTTTTTTTTTTCATTTTTAAATCAAGGCAACTTTATTCCAAGTCAGATCTATCTTAATTATCAATAAAACAGCCAATGAAGCATATGCGGCTTAATTGTTAAGTCATTTACTGCAATTAATATGCTGTTTCAAACAGAAACAAATTTTACTAGACAGCAGAAAACAAAAAAAATAAAAAATCAAGACATCCTGTGTTGCACATTTACAATACAAACAGAACAAACTGTGAATACATTTAAAACCATTTCAACTCTAACAAGAGCACAGAATCAAAATTAACTTTGAGACATGCCCTTCTCAAGGTACGATCCTGCTTCAGAAATAATTCCTCTACAGTCATCTTTCCATTACGCAATTTCTCATGTCAGCCTAATAATTGATTGGCGACGTCACCGAAGGGAGCAAGAGGTGGCAGTCACTCTCCAAAAAGTTTGTTTTGGACCACTGTTAAACACGAAGAAGACATCACCATTTTCGCTACCAATCGGATTTACTTTCCTCAGCCAGACGCCAGCTTCACTGCTTCGTGAATGGCGGTAGCCTCACTAAATGATCTGCCATCAGCAAATGTAGCTTGTGTGGACACAACTGGGCTACTTGCTTGAAATAATAGCTTAAAGGGGTGGTCCAGAATGTAATTTTAAGGCTTGGTTGTGTTTATAAGATGCAAAGCAATGTGTGCTTATGTTTCACTTGACGGAAATCGCGTAATTTTTTCATATATCTCACTTTGATTATACACAGCTACTCAGCTAACATGAAAACGACTGTCATATTTCCTAGTTCCTCTAAAAGGCCCGCCCTTAAGTGACTCTGATTGGTCATCGACATAATGTGCTGCTATTGGCGGATCGGCTCCACGTCACGCCCGTAAAAGCACACGCTTTTCTGCTGTGTAAACATGAAGTCAACCTCGCGCCCGCTCTCTAAAATAACATCTGACAAGTGTCTGTAACTAACGAGTGAAAAAGGGGTGCGGCTCCTTTAACAGCGTCTGTGTGTGCGTCTATGTGTGTGTTTGTGTGGTGTGAACTTTCTGTAACAAGCGCAAGAGCGCGGGACTTTCTTTTTCTCTGATGCTCGGATTAAGTTATTTTCTGTAATATATCGTGACAGAAGAATAAAGCACAAGATGTGAGATGCTACCTGTTGAGCCTTGATTTATTATTCTGCTGCGACCACTAGTCAGGTAAGCTAATCTGTGTTTTTTTAACTCTATGCGTCATGACGTCTTTCACGAGTATCCGGAATATGCAGGTGTAAGTAATATAAATCATCCACATATCTTTTGCGACTTCATTATCTGAGATGTGAAACACATGAAAAAGCCAAGACAATCAGTGCAGTCGCGCACACACATAAGATATCGTGCTGGTGGAGTGAGTGTGTGTTTACAGGAGTTTGGCTGATAAATGTGAGTTTGTAGCTAAATCGTTTGCCCGCAAAGCAGCATTTCGCATTGTTTACATCATTGCTACAGCATACAGTTAACGCTAGACACTGTACATGTCATGATCAATTTTAAAAAATAAAAACACTTACTTGTAGATCACAACTTCTGCTTTGAGGAGATTTTAGCCGAATCCAGCACTGAACTTGGAGAGATTCAGGAGCTGTTTTGTCAAATCATGCTTGCTGAGTATTTTATAATTCTCTGGAAGTTAATTAATATTGAACTAAAGGCACTTCTGTCTTTGTGTCGTGTCCTTTGGAAGCCTAAATACAGAAACAGATGAAGCTCTGTGGAAACAGCCGTGTTTAGATGCATTTTTAGCTTCATCTCTGCTATAACGTTACAGCACCTCTGGCCACGGACCTTACCTGCATGCGCAGTGTGGGATGCGCAGTAAACGAACTTGTGATGTCACAGGGGGCGGAAGTATTTTTTTGTAGTCCCCAAAATTCGTTCATTGTAGGCTTTGCTAAGCTAACTCTGTAAAAACCAAGGTCTCCCTTAGCATTGAACTTAGAACTTTTTACATTCAGAGATGCTGTTTATTTTCACACAGCTACATTACACATCAACTAAAGTTTAAAATATGAGATCGTAGTGGACCACCCCTTTAACTTCTGAAAAGCTATTTGATTTAAAAAGTAGCAATGCTACCGCCACGCTACTGAGAAATGTAGTTAAGCTAGTAGTGTCACTACTTGTAGCGACGCTACTGCCCAACACTGCAAACAATATAGCTCAATAGATTATTAGACACATTTGCACGAGAGAATCCCTAAGTTGTGGTTATTGTGATAATGGTATAAAGTGTTTGTTTACACTTTGTCAGCGCACATTTCATCATCCAGTTTTTCTTTGTGGAATAAATTAACAGACTACTATACCAACAGGGGTGGAAATAGACGTTCAGTCAACTGCCGTCCATTTGGTGTGTTCATACATAGCTTTTTGAACGAGACGCAAGCTGACACAAACTGACAACAGTTTTGCTTTTCAATTGAGGTAGTTCATTTGGCGTCATCTTGGTGTGTCCTGGCCCTTAGTCAGACTAAATCAGGGGTCACTAATCTCGGTCCTGGAGGGCCGGTGTCTCTGCAGGGTTTAGCTACAACTTGCCTTAATACACCTGCCTGGAAGTTTCAAGTTTACCTAGTAAGACCTTTACTAGCTTGCTCAGGTGTGTTTGCTTAGACTTGGAGCTAAAATCTGCAGGACACTGGCCCTCCAGGAACAAGTTAGGTGACCCCTGGACTAAATCATTAAAAACATGCTCTGTTTAATCCCCTATGCCTCTTCTTTGTGATGTACTGAGCGCCCCCTGGTATTTGGAGGACATTTACTACTGATTGCAGAGCTGTGGTTCCCTGACATGTTGTTCATGATATATTATTGATTTATTCATGCAAGCCCTATAGAATATTGTAAATCAATTCAATAAATCTTATCATTTCAACAAAACAAACTGTGATTGTCTATGAATACATGAGAAACATGTTCCGAATGTCTACCTCTACATGGTCAATCTATGTGTTGACAATCCAATTTTATCTATTTTATTTAAAGACTTTTAAACCTAAGGCGTTCCACAGTGAGACTGCATGCAGAGGGGGGAAAGCCACATTCATGGATCAAAAGTGGATGTTTGTTTTTGAATTGTAGGAGTTTCTGCTTGGCTTAAATTCTCTGTAGACTTTGAGTTCTGATGTGCTGCTCATTAGAGAGGGAGGGTGACAGGATATCACCACACACATATGCAAACATCAGATATATTCATCCGCCTTTAATAAAAACAGCCATCTGAACACAACAAACGGTGTGTGTCTATGCTACTGTGCAGATTTATGCAGATTATGGACCATCTTAAACATTGCTGCCATTTAAAAAAATGTCTGACACAATCAAACTTAACACATTTCACTTAATTTACAGGGTTTACTTAACGAGCTTCCACAAATAATAGCAAATACAATGTTGGAGAAAACAATTCTGCATTCATTCTGAGATTTAAAAAAGAAAAAAAAGAAATAAAAAATGCATCTCTATTCTTGCTTGGATAGAAGCTTAGCTTTTTTTTTTTTTTTTTAAAGCAGATGCCACTATATACTTTACAAATGGCCATACTCTGCTTGCATTAACTTCTTTACACATGTCACATGAACGTTAATAAAGTAAGGAAAAGGTTTAGGAAAATTACAAGATTGTTCGTAGTAAGTTGTATTTACATCTTGTGATTTGCAGAGTGCGCAAATGCTCTTCCTCATGACTATTTGAGAGTATGATTAAAAACTAGCTTGGAGTGTTATCTGCTGTTAAAAAGCTCAAATTCAATTCAAGAGCGAATAGCAATGCAATTTGAAAATCACTGAATCAATCAGAAATCAATTTTTAACACCACATCTCTATTCCATATTAACACTGCGGTCAGTGGAAAAACATATTTCAAACAGCAAAAATGACTGTTTGTTTTAGCTTTCTTTGTGTTTCTGTGTCTAAAATTCTCTATAAACTGAATTTTGGGCACAAACTCAATTAATTCACTTGGTCTGTGTGTTCAGGCTGTACAGTTCCTTGATCTGTACAGACTACGGACATGCATTTTTGATGCAGAGTCTAAAATACAGACGTCTGTGTTTTTGTCTACTAATCCTAGTGGCCACAGAGTTTTCCACTTTTCTAATTTAGCAAAACGACAAGAAAATAAACCGCAGTAGCGATCAAATTATTATCCAAAAAATAAGACATCAATAAGACACTATGTTGTTCGCATTAACGTGGCCCCTGGTGTATGTTTACTTAAGCTAAAACTTCTGATAATTTCAATACCCAGCCCATACGAATGTGCAATACAATCACATATACGTATGTGAAACATTGTAGAACAGGGGTGTCCGCACTTAATCCTGAAGGGCCGATGTCCTGGAGAGTTTAGCTTCAACCCTAATCAAACACACCTGAACAAGCTAATCAAGCTCTTACTGGGTATGCTAGATACTTCCAGGCAGGTGTTTTGAAGCAAGTCCCTCCAGGACTGAGTTTGGACACCCCTGTTGTAGAATATATTAATAATAATACTAATAGTAATAATAATAATAATAATTCCTTACATTTATATAGGGCTATTCTGTATTCATTCAAAGTGCTTTACACATTGAGGGGAATCTCCTCATCCACCGCCAGTTTCTATAATATAATATATATTTATATATATAAATGTATATGTACAAATACAGTATATAACAGCATATTTCATGTCTCTTGTCATGTTGTCAGGCTCATTTAAGCCTATAAAATGTTGTACATGACATTAAAAGTATCATATATATAGGGACCAGATAAAATGCCAAAAACTTGTGAAAAACAGGGCCAAAATCAAATATTTTTATATGTTTTTAAACATTTTTTAACATATTTTTTTTTCATATACTTATAATGCTTACTTTCTTCTATTTAGTTTTAACACTATGTGATACTATAATTAATACTTTGCTTGATAATACCTGATTTTCATATGGGAGGCCATGAACATATTTTGATTTTCTCACGGAGCAGGCAATCGCAGGGTAAAACATGTCACTGTGGGCTCAAATTTTGAAGTGCTGCTCATTAGAGAGTGGCACGATTTATTATGCGAAAGTACATATCCAAAACCTCAGAAATAATATAACCTTCCACTGAAACTGTCATCCAACCACAGCAAACTGTGCATGTCTATCCATATTAAGAAACGCATTCAAAATTGCAACTTTTTACATGGCTAAAATATGTGTTGAAACAATCAGATGTAGCAAATTTAATTGAAAAACATTTGATGCCCCTCCATGGTAAGATTGGACTCAGTGAGGTAACGATAATCAGTGGTGGAAAGAGTACTGATAAATCATACTCAAGTAAAAGTACCATTACTTGGATAAAAATGTAATGTAAGTAGAGTAAAAGTGTCTCTTGTAAATATTACTCAAAGTATGAGTAAAAAGTAGCCCTTTCAAAAGTACTCAAGAGAAGTGAGTAATGAGTATTACGCTGTAAAAAGCTAATGCAAATACATGTAATTTGTGAATGTGTGTATAAACATAACATTCTGTAGTGCATTTAGTCATTGACAAGCAGGCACACAACATCATAAGACGTAAATATTAGGGTATATTTTGGTTGTGATGTCAGGTGACCAAAATTCAGTCTATGTCTAATGTCTAATCGTCACCTTGGAATTATACGGTTCTATCTGCGTTCCAAATGCTTTTGAGATATTGAGCTTCAAAGTTTTTGCATGCCATATAGCAAACAATATGTGTGCAACATTTCTCTTTTATATATCAACATGACAGACCCTAAATGTACTCTTAATATAAATTATCAAAATTCTCTTACATTTGCAAATTGGAGTAAAGCAGGGCCAATGCAGATAGAAGCTTCTAACTCTAAAAAGTTATTTTCTGCTTCTATCTGGCCGATCATTAATTGAAGCATTACTTTTCAAAAAAAAAAAAAAAATCTCAATGTAAATAAATTTTCATATAACAAGAATATTTGAAAAATTCAATTTTGACAAAAATGTCCAACTACGACAAGAAATGACTGATAATTAGTCTATTTTAGGTTGTTAGAAAGTTACCAAAATCAAACATCTTAAACCAGCGTCAGATTGACATTAAATACTGACATTTATTCATCAGGTATGGCAACCAAAATCCAGTGTCTGATAGACATCATAGTGGTAACGTCCACACAACGTCAAGCTGTAACATCATTAGAAGTTGATATTAGGTTGGTTTAGGTTGGACGTTGGACATTGTTGTCGGCCTGACTGTGAGGCGAACGTGCAACCCACTGCGCCACCTATTTATTTATTTATTAATTTATTATTTTTATGTATTATGTATGCAGACTACAGGTTTTTTACTTCTTTTGTGCCATTAAAATATCGCCAAACAAGTAGGCTATGCTATTATTGTTATTATAGGCCAATTGTAGGATCTAGTTTTTGTCAAACACATATATAAAAAGGGATACACTGTAAAGGATTTACAATAATGTGTGGATTATCCCTACTCTTCAAAAAACAAAACACTGTGCCATTTTAAACAACAAAAACACTATATTCTAACATTACACTATTGTTGTTATTCAATTATTTTCAGCTCCCATTCACAGAGAATGCTACTACAGGTGTGTTATTGGTTAATGCTGCTAAAGTATTTGATATTGATTTAACAATCTATTTGTATCCTTTAAAGGTTAGAATAGATGAAAAACAGAATGAAACGAAACAACAATACGAAATAAACATTACAAACTGTCATCTGTGGCATTGCCTTGCATTTTGCATATGTGCCGTTACTGTATACCTGACTATATCATAGCCTATAACATGCGTACACATTTATTATTGTACATTTTTGGAGAAATCAAATTTAAATACGTGTTTTTAACAAGCAGACGCATTTAGGCTTATCCAGTTTCATCTGAAATGCCCTCCAGACCACCTCCTGAAGTGTTACTGTATGAACATCGGATTTATATCAATCACAAATGCATTTAAGAGGGCATTTGCACTATACATAAACGAAAAAAAAAAATGCATTGTGTAAACAAGCTCTTAGAGTTTGTACAAAAATGAGATTAATTTACTAACAATAACACTCCTTTATGAATGATATATCTCACTCCAAACTTTGTATGACAACCCCATTTAAATAAAGTCCTCATATATACATATTTTAAAAATAAATATGCTTGGTCCAACATGGATCCCAACATGTAAAGGAAAAGAGTGGCTACTTATGCTAAGACTACTGACATAAATTTCAATATCCAGGCTGTAAGCGTGGGATGATTTTTCTCCGAAAGCCCCCGCTGAGAGCAAGGGGGAAATCGCTGGGTCCAAAATGTCACGGCGAGCTCAAATTCTGAGGTGCTGCTCATTAGAGAGGGAGAGTGACAGGACTTAAAGGCAGGTAACATTTGTGGGGAAAAGATTTCATTAGAAGCTGTCAAAGCCATAACAGTCGACATGGAGAGATGACAAAGCTCGTAATGAGCCGGCTACCCATCAGGGAGTAAAGAGGAGTCTAGAGGACACATGAGGAATCAGAACTTAGACACCACGTCTCTTTAAAGAAAAGCGATGAGTGCTTGGCTTTAGCTGGGTATCTGTCAGACGAGTGTTGTTTATATTCAAAATAATCCCCTTATAATATATATGCAAATATATAAGACTAATTTTATGCCAATTAAGCCTTCCGTTGGGGTGCTTAGAAAAACCAATAGCACAATAATGTGCTACAGGGATTATGTTTTTACTTTTTTTTTTTTTTTTTGCAGGCCATAATCAGAGTTAACTTTGTAGACTTATGAAACCAAATATTCAGATGGACGAAAGAATCTGATCATCATGTAAAGAAAAACCTTTGTAAGGGTGTAAATGTAAATTTGATGTCTTCCTAATAGACCAGTGCATATGGCCTTTTGTTTAGCCTAAGTGCCTTGAGTTAATCTCTTAGGCCTAATCCCAATTCTACCCCTTAGCCCTTGACATCAAATATTGACAATTATTCATTAGGTATGGCAACCAAAATCCAGTGTCTGATAGACATCATAGTGGGAACGTCCACACAACGTCAAGCTGTAACATCATTAGACGTTGATATTTGGTTGGTTTAGGTTGGTTGTTGGACATTGATGTCAGCCTGACTGTGAGGCGTACATGCAACCCACTGCACCACCTATTTATTTATTTATTAATTTATTATGTTTATGTATTATTTATGCAGGCTACAGGTTTTCTACTTTACTTTTGTGCCAGTAAAATATCACCAAACAAGTAGGCTATACTAATATTGTTATTAATATTGTTATGTTATTATTAGCCCTTCCCCTTATTCCTCATTTTAATACAAATAAAAAACGCTACATTTCACTATTTATAATCAGTAATAATAACTCCTGTATAGTAGTCCCACAACATGGTGTTGCTTGATGACACTTAAATGCCTTGTCAGAAAAGTCTAGTTGCCTGGAATGAGTGTTTTACAGTGTCTGCTATAATGTTAATGTCGCTTTCGTGTGTTTACATAGATAAATATGGCCATGGTGTAAATGCACTGTATAGTTACGATCTTATTGCCACATTATATCATTATGATAACATAATATATGGTGTCAGTGATTTCCTAAAGATAAATACCAAAAAATAACACAACTGGAATAACAACAGCAGCCACCATCTTCAATCTTATATTAAGCAAGAAATGACGATGACATATGATGACGTGTGCAGGTGCTGCAGTGCTGTCCCAATTTTTAAGGGGTCAATTTTTAAGTCCTTCCCCTTCAGACTGTTTCGGGGAAGGCATAGAGGTACAAAAATAAAATTGGGATTGGGCCATGGACATCTTTTAAAGAGTCAAACACAAAATTTTTATTTTTTTCAGCTTTTAACAGAAATGTTTGTGAAGTAGCCAAGGGTAAGATCGGTAAAGTTTAGAAGCTGTAGTGGCACTTCTAAGAAAGTGACATGGAACATCAATGTCCTATCTCAGTCATGTCTACAGTATAAATATTAATAAGGCCGTATGTCCTTGTCCTATGAAAATATGGTTTTTGTACTTATTTCTTGACAGCAAATATAATATTTTCTAAACAAAACATTTCAACCAAAACATATGGACCGCAATGCATTTTGAAAAAAAATAAAAAATAAATAAAATTAAATAAAATTAATTATATGTAAATATATATATATATATATATATATATATATATATATATATATATATATATATATATATATATATATATATATATATATATATAATTATTATTAAATGTTCTTAAAACAAAATTAAAAACTGCTTTTTTTCTAGCAGAAATAAATCACATAAGACTTTCTCCAAAAGAAAATATATTATCAGACATACTGTGAAAATTTCCTTGCTCTGTTAAATATCAAGCAAATAATACAAAATAAATAAATAAATCAAAGGGGACTAATAATTCTGACTTCAACTGTATATATATGTTTGATCAGATTCCTGGAAGAGGTTTGTGGTTTACACTAGATATTATAAGATGCAGTATACATGTAGGTGGATGTTTTCTTTATTGACAAATGAACAATAAAAACCAAAAACAAAAGTGTATAATAAACAAATGGGATAATGAGGGAGGGTGCATGTTATGAGCTAACACAATGGCGGATTATTTGATATTAAATAAAAGACCGCAAATTTCAGACACTGCAAATATCTCATTAATACAACAACAGAACTGTCGGCAAACACTAGAACAGTCAGCTTTTATTTGTGTGTCTCTGTAAACAAATGCCAATTCATTACTCACTCAGACTCGGTTCTCTATGAGAGTACCATGGTATAACCTATAGGGGGTGTACTACTTTTTTTTTTTTTTTTAGTTCGAATGCCGATACACCCCAAGTTGGTACTGTATGCAAGTATGTATGTATGTATGTATTTCTGAGGAAAGAAGAAGGATGTTAACTTTCAGGTTGGCCATAAAAAATGAGGGTTGTTATATCAGTGTTTATATAGGTTGGAAAGGTCACAGGTTCGATGCTATCACCACTGTGCCCTTAACTGTAGCATTTAACCCTGTTTGCTTCAGTGGGACTGACCCTGTACACCATTACATGATGCAACTGTATGGCAGAGACACAGTCCATATGGTTATAAATAGTCGCTTCTTTTTATAGGTGTATTATCAAGGACAAGGCTGTTCCAAACACTAGGCAGCAGACTGGTGCCTCTTAAAATCATGTTTCGTCTAAAAAATCTAACGCAATCACATTTGAGGTTAAAGCAATCCAAGTATGAGTCATTTATTACTAGGGAAAACGTCAATTGTAAACATATTCTCTGATAAAATGCAGTGATAGACTGCGCTTCCATGCAATTACAAAAAGAAATACTTCATTGAGTTGCATGTGTCTTTTTTGCTTTCTTGTGTTGATTAGAGTTTGGAGCCACTCATTTATCAATACTTTGGAATGAATTGATAACATTTCTTACTATGAAGTTATTTTAAACAAAATGTCTTAAATACTTTGTATGTGACTGGTTTATAACAGAGATGCTGCCGATTAAGCTTCAGTTCAGAGTGAGGATGTATATAATGTAATTCACTCGCACATATAGACCATTTGGAAAATATTTTGGTAACACTTTATTTTTCGATGGTCCATTTGAGTATTAGTAGACTGTCTGCTTAATATCTGTTGATACTCCTTCAACAGACATTTAACTGACTATGAGATACTTTGTAAGTACATGTCAACTTTCACACCCTAAAGCCTGATTTATACTTCTGCGTCAGGTGACCGGCGTAACCCACGGCGCAGGCAACGAGTGTGGCTGTGCATTTATACTTCTGCGCGCTGTCTCTGCCGGTCTGCATTAACACTTCCGAAACGCTAGTTGGCAGTGAGGTGTAAATGTTCCTCTGTGTCAAGTTTCTTCGCTACTTTTTTGCATTTCCTGAACACTTCCGGGATGTACAAGTGGCTCAAACTCGCTCATTTTGAGGCAGGAACCGGCGGACGTGCAACAACTTTAACTATAAGGTAAACACAAAACAAAACTTTCCATCCGGAGCTCCTTCACGGGACTCCACACTTGTAAACAATCGCTCGCGCGGCGTCGCGCCATTCGCGCGCCTCTCGGTCCCGCCCAGACTCGTCAGCGCTACCAAGCCGACCAATCACAGAGCTTATGCTACGCGTCGTTGCGACGTGTAGTTACATTTTTTGAGAGGTGCACGTCAGTGACGGCGATGGCCACGGCGAAGGGCTATGCGTCAGCGCCGTAGCATATGCCGGTGTTTGACGCAGAAGTATAAATCAGGCTTAACAGTCTACTTATTTTGTAATGAAAATTAGTTGGCATGTTAAATTCAACAAACGGACCATCAAATAAAGTGTGAAACTATAAATACATAATAAATATTATTTAGATATATATTTTTTTACTTTACATGTTTAGGTTTTTGAAAACGGAAAAATTACCACTAAAACTTAAAAAAAAAAAATTAACTAAAATAAAAATTTGTAATTCATAACATGTACACTACTTCAGCGGTTCCGAACAGAGGGGACGCGGACCACAAGGGGGCCTCAGCGAGCTTTGTGGGGGGGGGTCGCTTCATATTTAAAAAAAAATATCTTACCAGTGGACAATTAGGAAAATGATCATGTTGCCATAGTTCATGTTATCCCTATAGCTCAGTAGATAATTCATCTGAAAAATCTAACTTCTGCCACTAGAAGTCAAGATATTATCTGTTTCTATTTCAACTGGGATTGACAACAAGACTTTTGTCAAGTAGTGTATATTTAACATAATGTTCTACGACAAAAAAAAAAAAAAAAAAAAAAAAAATATATATATATATATATATATATATATATATATATATATATATATAATTGTTAAACTAAATTATATAAACAAAACTGTTTAAAATTATATATATATATATATATATATATATATATATATATATATATATATATATATATATATATATATGTGTGTGTGTGTGTATGTATATATATATTTATATCTTCTTCTCTTCGGCCTTAGTCTCGTATGGTTGCGGGGTCGGCTCTTTGGAACAAGTCTTCCATTTAGACTTGTCCATATGATAACGACTTTTTTTACACATTCCGGCCATCCTGTCATCTGGGATTTCATCCTCATGCACTACGGACAATTTAGCCTTCTCAATTCACCTGCAGCATGTCTTTGGACTGTGGGGGAAACCGGAGCACCCGGAGGAAACCCAGGCGAACGCAGGGAGAACATGCAAACTTCTCATAGAAATGCCAACTGAGCTAAGGTTCAAACCAGCGACCTTCTTGCTGTGAGGTGAAAGCACTACCTACTGCATCACTGCTTCGCCCAAATATATATATTTATATAATATTCTTTTTTTAATATTTCCCAAATGATGTTTAACAGAGCAAGGAAATTGTCACAGTATGTCAATAAATATTTAATAAAACAACAATCATATTTCACTAACATAACAGCGTCTGATTATTCATGAATCATTTAAAGATAAAAATTAAATACAATAAAAAAATAAAAATAAATAAAATTGTAAAATTTTTAAAATAATAATAAGATACAACAAACAAATGTGTAGTATCAATATTAAAACTTTCATTTCAAAAAATTTCATTGTGTGCTTCTAATTCTCGCAATTACACCTTGCAGTAGAAATTCAAGATGCAACTACTCCTTTAAGGCCAAATGCAGACAAGAATCCACTGAAAGTAAAAGCATAAGTTTCATCCACTGGACTATATGTCTTTCAGACAAGAGAGGTGACTCCATGAGAACTAGCCTCCGGGTGACTTATGCATATAAAGACGAATAGAAAAAAAGAGGGCATAAAGTAATAAAATATAATCATACAGAATTAATTCATATCATCACAGGTCCAGCGAGTGACCTAGAGTCAACAGGGAGAGCGGAAAGGGGAGAAAGGTGGCACAATTTGATTAAGGGTATTCAGATGTACCCTTGACACTCGCTCCAGAGGATTGTGGGAGAATAAAGAAAGCTTTAAGGCCTCTTCCGCCGAAGAGCTGAGCGACATTGAAGCTATTATTCATTCCGCGAGCGCACACGGAGAGAACACTAACCCTGTCATATTCAAATTTTATACCGAGCTGCTGTCACCGAGACCAAGTTTTCCACTCAAAAACAAATAAGCTTCTCTTACAGTGAAATGTCAGTGTAACCGAACCACCCTAAAGTCAATAAATATTACAGAATCATTTATGACTACACGCTCCAAGATCTCAACAGAGCTATATTACTAAATCAGATTGGAGTTTTCCTGCTTCGGTTGTTAATGGATGATAATGTGCAGAATGCAGACTTTCATCTTACAGATGGCACACCGACAGCTACGGCTAGTATGCGGTACAGTGGAATTAATTGCTTTCTTTTTGCTGTCTGGATTTGAACAGCGGGAGTCCGCCGGTGCATCGGAGATGGTCATTTTCGAGTTTTTTGCTTTCCTGGTTTCTTTCTTTCTCGCCTCCTCTAGTTTCCTACTTCAGCTATTTGCCGCTTTCTTTCTAGCGGGGGGCAAATGATTCCTGATTCCATAGAGTCTATGCTGCATTTCAGCCGGCACTGATTTTCATGTTCAGAGAAAGAGAGTGCGAGAGAAAGAAATATTAAAGAGAACATTATTACAAACCATTGATATTTTTTGAGGGAGAGAAAGTGCCCTTTTTTCTGCGGATAATAATTATAATTTTTTAATAACAATTTAAATATGTATATGCATTTGCAAACTGTATGCACACTAACCGGCCACTTTATTAGGTACACCTGTTCAACTGCTTGTTAATGCAATTTCCTAATCAGCCAACCACATGGCAGCACTAAATGCATTTAGGCATGTAGACAAGGTCAAGACGATCTGCTGCAGTTCAAACTGAGCATAGAATGGGGCAGAAAGGGAATTTAAGGGACTTTGAACGTGGCATGGATGTTGGTGCCAGATGGGCTGGTCTGAGTATTTCAGACACTGCTGATCAACTGGGATTTTCATGCACAACCATCTTTAGGGTTTACAGTGAATGGTCTGATGAAGATAAAATATCCATTGAGTGGCAGTTCTGTGAGTGCAAATGCCTTGTTGATGTCAGAGGAGAATGGCTAGACTGGTTTGAGCTGATAGAAAGGCAACGGTAACCAACTGTTACAATCGAGGTATGAAGAAAAGCAAATCTGAATACACAACACATCCAACCTTGAGACCGATGGGCTACAATTCGCACAAACTGGTCAAAAGAAGATTGAAAAAACTTTGCCTGGTCTGATGAGTCTCGATTTCTGCTGCCACATTCGGATCGGGTCAGAGTTTTGCATCAACAACATGAAATCATGGATCCATCCTTTCTTGTACCAACGGTTCAGGCTGACGGTGGTATTGTAATGGTTTTGGGGTTATTTTCTTGGCACACTTTGGGCCCATTAGCACTAATTGTGCATCTTGTGCCACAGTCTACCTGAGTATTGTTGCTGACCATGTCCATCCCTTTATGACCAGTGAATCCATCTTCTTATGGCTACTTCTAGCAGGATAACGTGCCATGTCATAAAGCGAGAATAATCTCAGATTGGTTTACTGAACATGATAATGAGTTCACTGTACCCATATGGCCTCCACAGACACCAGATCTAAACCCAATAGAGCACCTTTGGGGTGTTGTGGAACAATAGATTCGCATCATGGATGTGCAGCCGACCAAAATCTCTCAATAATATTTCCTTGTTGAATCTATACCATGAAGGATTAAAGCAGTTTTGAAGGCAAAAGGGGGTCCAACCCAGTACTAGTAAAGTGTACCTAATGAAGTGGCCGGTGAGTGTATTTGTACTTGTGATTGTGTGTTTTATTTGAGAACAGCTGTTTCCCTGTCAAATAATAATAATAATAATAAAACAAGCCTTGAACCGGCGATACTGAATGTGAGATATGAGGCAAATCCTCCAAGGACAATATTGCATTGTGTTGTGGTTGCCACAAAAGTAAGGTGTCAAATATGATATGATACAAATTCTAGCTTTAGAAATGTACATACATTTTCAACCAAATATAAAAACTTTCAAGGATTTGAGATGCAGATTGCCGTCAAACGCATCATAACAGTCTTGTGAAAAGGGTCTATCTTTGAGTCCTGGTGATTTTTTCTATAATAGTTTGGCATTAAAAATAAAGAAGCTGCATTTGGCAGTAAACTGAATAGACTGTCTTTCTCCATATAAATACATTGTGGATAATGACTAGTAAATGTACTAAGTCAACAGCTGATTTTACATGAAACTATTCAGCATTTCTAAATCTTCTCCTCTATTTACTTCCATTTAAAACACAAGTCTCTGATTTTCCTCTTCAATTTCAAGCCTATTGATCTAGCATTTTCTTGCAGACATTACTTACACTTCCATATACATTGCAAAGAGGTAATCCTACATAAATTCCTCATAAATTATAGTCATATTCCATATTCCATGTTCTATAATCCAAATTTTATCCATGCAAATCCCTATTGTTCATATACATTTAACCACTCTTAAACACAGCTTTATGCATATAAATCCTCTTTTAACAAAGACGCACATTCACAAAACAAATCTATTTTTAGACAGAAAAACAGTAACACTTATAATTTAGCATCACATTCACTTTTAACATGCACAAACTACAATTGACATGAATTTTAATTTGAATATTTCATCAGTCTTTGTCTATAAGAACATCTACAATATGTAGCAATAAAATTGTTTATTAGGTGATTCTGAACTGATTCAATTCTAATCATTATAGAACATTAAATTACGATCCTCATGCACAGTAACTAAGTGTTTTCTCATTGATTCAAATGATCTTGACTGAGCAAGTCTTCAGTTAAAAATTCACTATTTTTTTACTTGATCCAATTTGAGCAAGTCTCAACTTAATGACTCACTGATTCAAATGATTTAGACAGAGTGAGCCACGATGTTAAGACTTGATTGTAAGTATTAGTACCAGCAAAAAATAAACAATAAGTAATGAGTCTTATTTTTTAGATTTATATTAGTTCAATATACCTTTTGGTGACTGAATTAAAAAAAAAAAAAAAAAAAAATATATATATATATATATATATATATATATATATATATATATATATATATATATATATATATATATATATATATATATATATTATCAGCCTATGAGAAAAAGAAATTATATATATATATATATATATATATATATATATATATATATATATATATATATATATATTTTTTTTTTTTTTTTTTTTTTTTTGCTCCAGGTAACAACAAGATTTAAATACAAAATAATTTTCTCGCAAAATAAATATAAATCAATAGGTGCTTTTTAACCCTTCCGCACGTAAAATACAGCTGAAGTTAACGAGAAGTAGGCATGGGCCGGTATAAGATTCTGACGGTATGATAACCTTGGATAAAAAAATCATATAATAAAATATATTATTTTAAAATGTCTGGGTTAAATACAAAACTTTTTCCCCCTTTTAAACACATTTTATTTTGGTAAACATTTAAAATATTTTGGAAGAACATGTCAGGTTTAAATAATTTATGACTTCTGCTGTCTTTGGGCTCTGTTTTGACGATCCATGCTAATATAAGGACGGAAAAATCAGCTTTGCACCATGGCTCATGGTCTACAAGGGTTGAGCTCATTTTCTTAATGAGTTATAGGTGTGTTTTGAGAATAAACCAATCAGAGTCTCATCTCCCATTCCCTTTAACAGCCAGTTGCGACGCGCCATAAGCACATTTGCTATTTACATGACGACTTTGTAAGTGTAAAAACTGAGCGTTTCACTAACAAGAAAACAGAGCATCTGCTGCGAGAATAATAATACCACCAATAATAATAATAATAATAATAATAATAATAATAATAATAATAATAATAATTAGTAATAATAATAATAATAATTATAATAGTAATTATTATTATTGTTATTATAATTATTAGTAGTAGTAGTTGTAGCATATAATAACAGTAGTAGTAATAATAATAATAATAATAATAATAATAATAATAATATTATTATTATTTTATATATAAAAAATCACATTATCTATCAAACAAATACAACACCAGATATTTTATAATTAAAAACATAATTAATAAACAAATCTCAATTTGTTTAAAATCTGTCTGCAGAGCTATAAAGTCTCTCCGCACCCTTTGATGTCACGATACACAAGCAAAAAAAAAATATTATTATTATAATTCAAATGCCCCAATATGGCCATTTCTTTTTGAAATCATTTTCCGTTAATGTCTATGCACAGAACGACAAGCAAGAAGTGCAGTCGGACTTTACACACAAACCAGCAGCAAAGTTTAAACTGTCAGTAGTTGGAGGCAAACTCGCCCCTGATCTCATTACCGCAGTACACATGGCAGTTGACATCTTTCTAGCGAACAGTGATGTGGTCTATGTGTTAATAGGGTCAGAGAGCAGACAGAACACGAGCGAGACGGACAGTGCGGCTAAAAGAGCCTGGCACTGCTGATTAATGCTAAGCTGGCACTATGGTGGGCTCGGCCTGTGTCCACATTAAAAAGAGAGAGAGATGAAAACACGGGCCTTTAGAAAGTGTTTGATGCCTGAGGGATGTGGTTTTAGAGGATGTCGAACGTGTGTGTTTTTGTGAGGCTTGTTCAAAGGGGTTCTAGTGCGAGCGGGACAGCAAACGGGCTAATTTGCCACTGTATTATATTTCCCCGTCATTTCAATTTTAAAGTGCTGCATTAGCGAGCAGCGGGGATGAAAGGAGTGAAGAGCATTCTTTTTTTTTGCGCCATCAACATCCTTTAAGCCCGGCCCCTCATCAACCGCAGCATGTCTGTCAGCAGAATTACAGAGTCTCTCTCCATGGCGAATCAACACATTCGGCAGGCTGCGTGCGCCCAGGGACGCCTTTGATACCGACCAGCAAATTACAAATTTTGTTTTTAATCAATAATTCATTTCCCAGCTTTATGTTGTGTGCATGGCTAACACACGGAAGAGCAGGATAAACTCGGGAGAAAAAAATAAAAATAAAATGTGTTTATTTTAATCTTTTCAAATACATCTCTATCTCTCTCTCTCTCGCTCTCTCTCTCTCTCTAAATATGCAGCAATAAAAACATCATCTTTCTTAAAGGGATAATTCACCTTAAAATTGGTGGTTCCAAACCTAAGTTTCCTTATATGGTTGTAAGCAAAATAAGTTATTTTGAAAAATGTAAGAAATCAGTAAGCATTGATTTTGGAAAAAAAAAAAAAAAAAAAAAACATACTACAGAAGTCATATTTTACAACATTTTACAAAATAACTTAAGGTTCGTAAAAAAGGTTTGTGACAAGTGAATAATGACGAAGTTTCAGTTTTAGATGAACAATCCCTTTAATGTTATCAAAATAAGGCTGTTGTTAGAGCAAAAATCCAAAATATATGATTATGTTGTCACAGTCAACAGCAATTCAGCCTGTGCAGATCGCAGGTATACACACAGATAACAAACTACAAATCTGCCATTTTAAGAAGTTCCAGTCATGCACCACACACGCACACCAGCTCCTGATCCCGTTTGATTATTCTCACACAGCTGAAGCTGCTCAAAGACTGATTAGTTGGACTGATATACAGCACATAAACACAGGCTGAATCTTGTTTGTCTGTCTTTGTGAACACTACGACGTGTTTCCTGGTCTTGTCCTCCCTTGTTTGATCTTGTGTTAATACCTTGCCGCCTGTACTGACCGTTTGCCTGTTTAATACTGGATACTGTACATCTGTTTGCTCCTGATTGTAACTGTTGCTTGCCTGAACTTTATAATAAAGTGGCATTTGGATCTGCACATCTGTTGTCAGTGTCCCACTTCACATTACATAGATCATGACTTTAAAGATGACCATGTACTTGCTTTTATACTTTGCCTGTTTCTGGCACTAAACTTAAGCAACTACATATTTTCCAGTGCATGGAATTGTTTAAAGTCATCTAACACTGCATAAAAAATAAACTGTATAAATAAATAAACTGTATAAATAAATAAATACATAAATACATACATAAATAAATAAATAAACAAACTGTATAAATAAATACATAAATAAATAAATAAACTATAAATAAATAAATAAACTATATAAATAAATAAATAAATAAATAAATAAATAAATAAATAAATAAATAAATAAATAAATAAATAAATAAATAAATAAATAAATAAATAAATGCTGGATGAATAGGATTTGTGTTATATAAATATAAATATAAAAAATAATAAAAACAAACAAATAAGCAAGCTTCTGATGATTAAAATTATGTTGTGCCATGGTGCTAGGAGTCTATCTGTTTTACTTCTTGTATGTAGTTTACAATTTTCTAAAACAAACTGTGGCTTTGAAGGAAATTGCAATAGTAAAAAAAAAAGGACACCAAAAATCAGCTCCTAAAAACTTATAAATGACCCCTTTTAAACCTACATGATCTTTATTAGGTCCAAGGCACCTGCTTTTAAGAATCCCCTGGATGCACTCATACAGAATTTAATTTAATTTTATTTTTTAAATTTTTAATTTAATTTTTTTTTTTTTGTAGGAGAATGCACCCTTGAAAAATAGAAATAAATTTAGAAATAAAATAAAAATAGAAAAAGTGTGCAATAAAACATTCAATAGATATTGTAGATAACTGATATAATGATTACTGAACACATTTAAATTGACAACAAAAAAGTAGCCTAGGACAAGCTTCTGTTATTGAAAGCATTTGAATGCATTTTTTTGTTACTTTCCTAAAATAAAATAAAATAAAATAGAATAGAATAAAATAAAATTACCTACAAATACAACAGAACCTAGATTTTCTGATAAACTTAAAATAACAACAACACAAGTCAGTTACCTCAGACAATTACTGAGTAAATGACCATATTTATAATATAGTAACTTATAAAAATAAAACATATCAGTCACACATTAATGGCTTCCAAAACCATTCGAAGGCTTTTGTCACATCTGGATGACAGGGTTTTGTAAAACCATTATTTTCTCTCTCTGAATTCAATCTTGTTTTATCAAAGCAGTCTTTAAAATCATCATCAGCTTAATAGAGCAGAACTTTCCCAGTCAACTAGAGTGAAAAATATTATTAGCGTGCTTTTATTTCTTTTCTTTTCTAGGCAGACAAGTGAATAAGTAAAACTGAGCAGAATTCTCTTTTTAATCTAAATCTACTCCTGTCTGGATGAATATACAGTGTACATTTGACAGATGTCTGCACCCAGAGATTTCTCAAGCCAAAGATTCCTTCTACGAGTTTAAACAAAATGACAAATTTCAAACTAAGTCTGAAGTCTGGATTCTCTGTAGAAGCTGTAAGGCTAGGTAAAACTGGCCCACGGAAAGCAAAGACAAATCAAAGTGTGAATCAATGGCACCTGTAGTGAAGTTTCCGTGACTTTCAAAGCGCAAGCAGCTCAACATCTGATCAATGCGAAGATCTAGAGATTGGTTTCTTGTGCTGAAACGGGCACCTCAGTCTCCATGAATGATCTTTTATCTTTCTCTTCGTTGGGTCAATGTGAGAGTCGTTGGTTTTATGTTGGCCAGACATAACCATTCATTCACTCATTTGCCAACTTCAGGAGCTTTCTTTAGGCAAGCTGAGTCTGATACAGTTTTACGATGGACGAAAATGAGAAAGAATAGCACAAACAATACAAATAAACAAACGGTAAAATTCTGACCAAAATAAAATAAAGACACACACAGAGTAGCAAAATAACTGATATAATGATTACAGAACACATTAAACTGAAAATTGTTTAGAATATTCAACAAATAATCTCTCAACATATCCACCTAAATGCACTGTGCATGTAAGTATGTATGTATTGTATCCATCCATTATTCCATCCATCAGTATTGCATTAGTATTGCATTAACCTAGTTATTAAGTGGTTGATTTCCCTTGCAAATTTTATTATTTCATTCAATAACTATAAACTATATTATCAAATGCAAAACCATCGCAGGCAACCTTGTTTAAGGCATGACATTCAGCTATTTTATTTGTCATTTTGCAGATCTGATACTGCACAGATAAACCGCTTTTTATTTATTTAGACATACTGGACTTAATTGAAGTGGACTGTGCTTATAAAAATCAGTATCGTTAAATGTTCTATATAAAAAAGTAACAGTAAATCCAGCACTGGAAGATAAAAGCTTTGATGACTACAGTAAGTAGTGTTGCATTGTGGGCCGGGAATGTCTGCTTTCGAGCCGATCCAGCATTTATTTGGGGATTAACAGCAGCTGACGGGAATGAGTTCTTACTGACACATGTACATAGACTTGTTGCAGAGTGAATCAGACAGATTTAATAGAAAAAGACATTAAGTCTTGTCCTATCCTCTCTGAGCTCTCACAAATCTCTCTCTCACACACACAAACTCAGACACACACAATCACACACAAGCAGAAATGACAATTCAAGACCAACACTAAAATAAAAAAATAAATAAAAAAACTGTTACTATTTGGAAACATATATTTACTGTGCAGCACTAACCTGGATGACTTTCTTTTATTCTTCTTTGGATCACCAATACATATTTTGAGGAACTGCTTTTCAACTGGATATATAATGTAATAGAATAGAATTGAATAGAATAGAATAGAATAGAATGGACATACAGACAGACACAGACAGACAGACAGACAGACAGACAGACAGACAGACAGACAGACAGACAGACAGACAGACAGACAGACAGACAGACAGACAGACAGACAGACAGATAGATAGATAGATAGATAGATAGATAGATAGATGGAAAATTTGTCATACTTGACGAACAAGTTTCTACAAAAGAAAGTTAGATGAAAACTAATTCAAATTTAAGTGATGACGACAACTACAATAAAAATATACTGTCATTTATTTTTGCCATAATTTTTGTGACAAACAAGTTTCTACTAACGAAAACTAGACAAAAACTAAATAAAAACTAAGCAATGATGACGACAACTATAATAAAATATACTGACATTTATTTTCGTCATAATTTTCCTGATGAACAAGTTTCTACCAACAAAAAATAAATACAAATTAAGCAATGATGACGACAACTATAATAAAATATACTGACATTTGTTTTCGTCAGGATTTTCATGATGAACAAGTTTCTGCCAACGAAAACTACATAAAAACTAAGCAATGATGACAACAACTATAATAAAATATACTGACATTTGCTTTCTTCAGAATTTTCGTGATGAACAAGTTTCTATCGATAAAAACTAGACGAAAACTAAATAAAAATTAATGATGACGACAACAATAGTAAAAATACACTGACATTTATTTTCGTCATAATTTTCCTGATGAACAAGTTTCTACCAACAGAAACAAATATAAATTAAGCAATGACGACAACAAACTCCAGCCTGATCTCAAGGAAACGTAACTATTTTACGTTTTGTCAATTTAGTGGCGAGTTCAGTCGTCGGAAAATATATGAATTATAAAAGGAGGCGTGGCACCCAACCCCACCCATAAACCAAACAATTAAGGGGATAAGCAAATAGTACTAAATTGTATGAATGAGATCGTACAAATTCATACGGATTAGCCACTAAGGCCCTGTTTATACTAATACATTTTCGCTTGAAAACGCATACGTTTTGCTAACGTTACGCCATCCATCCACACTACACTGGAGCTTAAGCGCCGAAAACTGAGCTTTTTTTAACACTGAAGAGGCCGTTTTCATTCTAAAACGCTGCTGCTCCTTGTTAGTGTGGGATAAGGGAAAATGGAGAAATCTAAAAAGAAAGGCGGAGCTGCAGACATTCACCTCTCTGTTTGGGGTTTTTCCCTCAATGTTTAGTTGTCTACAAACAGTTCAGTCATCATCTTCTCCTTGTTCAGACGCAAGCTTGATATGGAAAACAAACTCCGAAAGACACATCGAGTAAATCTTTAAAGGAACAGTATACTATATTACCTTATTCACATCACACTGGATAACAATAAAAATAATAAAAATCAACAATAATCTTAACAATAAAATGAAAGCATGATTTAAGGAACTGGATCTTTTCATTTTGATTTTAATTTACTGACAGCAGAAAATGTTGAAGTGTCATGTCGCTGCATATTCATATGACCGCCATCATCATTGTATGAATATTTATAACAAAACGGAGCTTTTAACATTACTGTCTCCTTTCATTTTCAATGAAAAATCCAAAACATACGCTCTCTTTAGCTGAATATCAGTTTTAATAATCACTAATGGCAATCATAAAACTAAAACATACAATAAGTTTATACATTATAGCAAATAAATGCAAGCAATTAGTCAAATGTGCAGAATCAGTTTACGTGGTTTAATTTATTCATTATTTTGCGCTCAGCCAAAACACAGTACCTAAGAACAAGTAATAGATAAAAAAAAACTCAGAGAATATATTGTTAAATACAAGACAAATTAAATATCATGTTTAACAAATATAGTGAGAATAGATCCTGCGGTAGATCCTTGATGAACAGTCTGACGTGCACAGCACTTATCGCTGCAGTGCATGCTAGAGTGTGTGTGTGGTCACGTGACGTGCGTTTTCAGTGGTGTAGTGTAGATGGAGAGTTGTTCAGAAACGCTGGGTGAAACAGCATTCCAAAACCCTATTTTAAAACTAAAATCTATTAGAGTACACGAGGCATAAATTAATAGGTTATTAATTGCCATGAGAGAGCCTTGGATCCTCCCACATGAATCAACTTGCTTGCACATGAAATAAAACACTGCATCATATCTTTACACAGACTAAACAGGTGTTTGTTATGTGAACCTACAGTGTTTATGTGTGTGTGTGTTTCTCTTTCTTTCTTTCTTTCTTCCTTTCTTTCTTTCTATATTTCTTTCTTTCTTTCAGCCAATCTAGCGAGAGCACTTTTAGCTTAGCATCAATTATTTTATTGGATTAGACCGTTATCATCTTGCTTAAAATTGACCAAAGTATGAATAGTGCTAGTTTTATGTCCATACTCAACGTCTATACCCTCAGGCACTATCCCGTATATTAGTACACTAATGTAGTCCAACTGAAGGACTGAATGAAAATTCGAGCTCTCAGTACACAGGAAAGGATGTCGTTTTGTTTGTGTTTTGCTGGTAGATAAATAATTTAGATGGATTAAAATTTAAATTTATTTTGTCAGAGCCTTTGATAGTTATTTTAGCGAGCTGTGTATTAGAAACGAAACAAAGTATTTTGACTTATGTCATCTAATGTTTGTTTTGTTTTACCTTTTCAGTGCCTATTTGTATTTTCACTGCAGTTATTTTATGTGTAATTCTTTAAATACAAGTTAAACACTACGTTGAGACATTGTTCACAGCAAAAGAATGGTAAATAAAAATGTGGTGGTGCAAAATGTTTTTTTTTGTTTTAATAGAGCAGTTAAAACAGAAGGGTCAATTTTGATCAGTAACACTGAATTAAGGGGCGGGATGTGAACATGACAGGAGGGTTAAGGAAGCATTTGAATGACATGAACAGTCAGCAAATGTTCAGATGGAAAAACCAATAAAAAAAAGAAAGTAATGGCTCCTCCAATAAAGATCCTTCAGTCTCGCCTCTCATTGGCAATTTATACAGGTAACCTCCTACACAGCGCTACACCAGCGGAGGCTAATGAACTAGTAAATTAGGCCCAGAAAGCTTTAATTAGTATCAAAGTATGCCAAACTGAAGGCTGGCCATTTATCTGCTCACCTCTAACCTCATCTTTTTGATGACTTGAAAAGAGCAGGCCAATAAAAGACAAAAGGAAAATGAATATAGATTTTCTCACTCAAGTGGCCGGAGCAAATGATTAAGTAGTTCATCACGAGAAAATATAGAATTCTTCCCACGGAGGAATTGACCTGTCCTATAGATACATTAAAAATCTGGCAGGAAATCGTTGGGCATATGCGGAGCTATAGATTGTGTGGAGGATGCTCAACAATTGATCATAATTTCTTAGGGTTTGTATCGTTGAGGGGGAGAAAGTAGAGCGGGGAGAAACCTGCAACAGGAAAACACCGCTGAGAAAGTCCATCTCAATGAGCCATGCTGAACATGATGTGCTGCAATCTAAATCGTATTGGTTTCTTTTGGTCATGCTTGATTTCTTATCTGCACTGATAACAGCTCTTTTGTTCGTGTGGCCTTTAGGACAATAGCTAATCCATCAGCACAACTGTTCAGCGCCCCTTTAAGAGAACAATAAAGCATGTTTGGAGTTTGCACTATAACCCATATTCAGCCAAACACTCCATCAAGCTGATTTAGCAAATTTAAGAATAATGTTAACATGAATGAATGAATAAATTAATAAAATGGTAGCATACTGTTGGAACTTTTATTACTTAAATGATTTTAAAAATCCTACAAAATTAAAGTAAAGGTCTGACTAAGGGCTGCTATGACCATAAATCTCATTTTAATCATCTGAAAACGCAAGGAATCTGCATTCATGTTACACTGTTTTCATTGCATTCAAACAAATTAGTACATAAAATGTGGTATCCCAGTCAGTGAGTTGATTTGACCCAAAGAGCTGGGTTAAAACTACCTAAGACTCTGGAAATAACCCCCAAAAATTACCTAAATGCCTCAACCCAAGATTTGGGTAGAAAAAATAACCCCATGTTTTTTTTTTAGAGTGTATCATTTGCTTTTACTATTTCATTAAGCTAATACTACTGTATATTTTGGTAGATTTTTCTGCAAATTATTATGTTATATTCAGTCTAGGGTTGTCATGATATCATAAATTTAGGCCACGAGACTATACCAGCTGAAGTATCATAATTGTGTTTGGGCCATGAAAAAATAGCGGCACGTCACTTCACCTAAATTATTATTATTTTTTTTAATTACATTTTTTTTGTTTGTTCATTTTGTAGATAACTGACCAACAAAAAATATATTAAAATAAAGATGCAAATTATCGAAATCGAAATTCGTAAAAAAAAAAAAAAAACTGATTTTTTTTTTAACAAAATATGAAGTGAAAAAGTATTTTTTCTTAGTGTTTCCTGTAGCTATTTTTTTTTCTCATCTGTTTTTTTTTTCCCCCCAGTCTTATTAGGTAAGAATCAAACACAATTCCAAATTTCACTTTAATAAGTTGTTCTTTTTAAGAGATTGTCGTGGTCGTTGTAGCTAAATCATATTCACAGTAACAGAAATTAACAGATTCAGCTGTGTATTTGAAGCATTTGAAAAAAAGGCACAAATTCTAAATAGTTTTGCAGCCCTAATGCTGACTATTAAAAAAAAATAATAAATAAAGTGGTCTTGATTATTTGCTGGAACAAATGTGTGAGCATTTTAGTGACTTTTCCACATGCAACATTAACTATTTTAGAAAGTTAATGATAATACCGTTTGCAAACTACAGAGGCACCACTAGTATTTTGGTGCTATAGTATTGCAGTGCTGCTGAGGTTGCAGCTGGAAGGGCATTGATTGCATAAAACATGTGCCAAAAAAGTTTGCGGTTCATTCCGCTGTGGCGACCCCTGATTATTAAAGGGACCAAGCCAAAAAGAAAATGAATTATAAAATGAATAATATAATATAATATATTATAATATAATATAATATAATATAATATAATAAATATAATATAATATAATATAATATAATATAATATAATATAATATAATATAATATAACATAACATAATATAATGTAATATAATATAATATAATATAACATAATATAATATAATATAATATAATATAATATAACATATTTATAATATAATATAATATACCACAATATAATATAATATAATATAATATGATATAATATAATATAATATAATATAATATAATATAATATAATATAATATAATATAATATAATATAATATAATATAATATAATAAAATATAATACAGTGTAATAACGGGGACTATGCCGAAAATGAATGAATGAATGAATGAATGAATGAATGAATGAATATAATAACCTATAATTCAAACAGGTTACATTTTGTTGTATAATATTACAAAAAAAAAAAAAAAAAACTTAAAAAAATTATAAACATTGGGCCTTAATGTTTCCTGTCTATCTGTATTATTAGAACAGGACATTGTATTTGTCCAACGTGTGGCCCATTCAGTCACAAAGCTGCAAATTACAGCAGCACATTCAACAAATGACCCGTGCTGAGGCCAGGCACAGTGCTGGAGTCCACCAGAACAGAACAATAACTCCACACATGCGCGCGCACACACAAAACACATAGAAGAACAGGTAAGCTGCTGATTGCCATGCTACCGCATTTTACCTGCACACTCAATAACCTCTTTTGCTTTCCTTTTCAGGAAGCAGGTCAGCAAAAAAATAGACAATTATTTACCTAAAAAATAAAGATGATAATAGATAGATAGATAGATAGATAGATAGATAGATAGATAGATAGATAGATAGATAGATAGATAGATAGATAGATAGATAGATAGATAGATAGATAGATAGATAGATAGATAGATAGATAGATAGATAAAGGGCACACCTTGATAAGAGTTATCTATATTTTTTAAGTGAGGAGTAAATCGGCGTCATGTGTGAATGAATGATGTTTTTGCATGTATACACATAATAGTCTATGATCACAATACACAGTACTGAAACTACATGTCAAAATTCTTAAGAAAAAAGAGTTTTTAGGATTTAAAATTATATCAAAAGAAATACATCTTAGACATGTAACCCTTTATAGTCATATAAAGTCATAGAATATACAAATAAAAACAATAATTATTGGCAGATTAGACTTTAAACTTCTTTCTCAGACCCTGTGATAACACCTAACATGCCTTTAAGCAAAAACATGAGGCGCACCACTATAACTTTTTACTGACAAGAAAAAAAAAAGTTCGGTGTGCTATTTATGTCGCTAAGCAACAACTAAATTAGCTGTCTATTGTGCGCTAGTGCTGCTGTTCATTTTGATAAAATTTTTACATTTAATAATATTGTGAAATTCAAGATTCGTGAGTCATACAGCACTGAATAACTCAAATTAGTAACCACTAGCTTCTCCTCTATCTTCAAAAGTCTCTGTAGTATTTTTGACAACACAAACACTGCGGTCACCTCAACGGAAACTTCGCCTCTGCTTTAATTTGATTAGAGAATGAAAAAGACGCGACTGACGTAACGCACTCTTCCACTCAGAGCTGACTTTTTTCAACTGTGATGGCACAGCATGCAATGGCAAAAACGCGAGGCGCAGCAGGCGGTTAAAACACAAGATGCGCAGGGTGCATAGGTAACGAGCAAAATGCTAGCGGCTGTTGGTAAGTCCTTCAAAAAAAGTGACTCTCAACGCAAAAATCGCGCTCAGTGTGATAGGCCCCTTAGTCATGAAGAAAGTGTTTTAAATTATATAATGTATACAAACGTTACTTTAAATAATATTTAGTATGTTATTTAAAAACTTACAGTATTAGGATTTTGCTGTAAATTTCATCTTGTGGTTAGATGTGGAAATTCATTTGGCGCAAGAACTCAGAGTCCATTTTGAGTATGTTCTAGCTGTCGAGTGGACATGAGCAGGGCCAGACGGAATCTGCGGACGATTTTTGCTATTTCTGCGGACAATTTTGGTAAAAATCTGCGTATTTCTGCGCAATTACTTTGGGAGTATCCAGCAGAGTATCATAACTAAAACCTTAATATATTAAATCAAAAGTAATAAATTACTGAATAAAAACTGAAATTCAGATTTACACATTTACTTAAGTAAATAATAAACAGAACTAATAATGGGCTAAAAATCTGCAGTAATCTGCGCGCGCAGATTCCGTGTGGGCCTAGACATGAGTTGTAGACTTGTTGTTGCACTGTGGGATTGACTGAGTGCACTTCTTAACGTCCACTATAGTTTTGGACAGTACTAGAAATGGCTGCTCCCTTAAATAGTGCACTATTTAGGGGTGTTGGGGTGATTTCAGAAACAGCTTTAGCTTAGAAAACAACAAAAATATATGCTGTGATGTTTATTTTACAACAGTTACAACTGATTGTAATGATGACTGATTGCTTTGGGCCTTGGCTAAGGGAAATCAGAACAACCAGGAAATTGTCAGAGGGTGTGTTAAAATAGAGAAGAAACTGATTTTAAAAAAATAAATAAATAACTGTATAAAACAGCGTATTCAATGTGAATGTGTTGAAAATCAGAAAAGGCCAGTGGAAGACAAAGTAAATGGGTGAGTCGAGGGAGTGTGTGTGGCTGATTTCCCCCTACGGCTGAGCTTTAGTACAGCCTGACCATGCAGGACAGTGATTGGTGGGAGGAATCTGGGTTTGGTTGCAGGGTTCGTGGCTCAGCATGGCTCTCCATTTGTCTAAAACAGAGTAGCTGAGCTAGCAGAGACCTCTGACCAAATCCCTGCTGCTAACACACACTGCACTGACAACTATTACAGGATTACACACCAATTATCACACTACAAACTACTGTGCACCTTCACACAGCTGTAATCACAACAATGCTGACACTGACAGCATTCTACGAAGAGAAAAAATACTGGAGTGAAACTCACAATAAACAAGTCTTGGTCATATTTCACCCAAAATGAAATGAAAATATATAACACATTGTGTTGCAGCCATGACTAACATTTTGCTAGCATGTTACCAACATGAATTACAATTTAAATAGCATATTTAGTATGTTAACAAGAAACATCATGATGCTAACATGTTTTAGCAGAGAGCTAGCACATTTTAACATATTGCTAATATTTAAAGTATATTTTGAATGTTGCTAACATGCCTTAACATCTCTAGTTTAAGTCTATAAACACGAAACAGCATGATACTAACATGTTTTAGCACATAGCTAACATGTTTTAACATAATGCTAATATTTTAAGTATATTTTGACTTTGTCTAGCATGTCTTAAAGCTTAAACTATTAGAAAGTAGCTAACAAGTCAAAACACACAGCTAACATGTTATGCCATTAGCAATGCTATTGTTTTACAGCAGCATGGATTAGCATGTTGTCAATATATCTAAGCAACAATATATCTTATCAACCAACCAAATACCATAGCTCAATCTATCATTTTTATGTAGCTCTCATGAATCTGAACATTGCAAGCATGTTTCTACAGTAATTCTTGTTGTTACCTTCTTTCTAGCATTTTGTTAACTTGTTCAACACTACAAAAACAAAGAGTAACAATTCTTGTGTGCTATTGTTTCACCACAACTACTAATGTGTTTACTGTTTTATTTCCTTACTAGCATGAATTACATTGTCAACATATATTTAACACGTTGCTAGCATGTTTTAGCACAAAACTAGCACATTGTGAGCATGATTTGTTGTTTTGCTAACATGCTTTATCATGTTTTAATATATCATGTTGCTAACATGTTTAACATTATTTCAGATTAAATATATGCTAACATAGATGCTAACATTTTCTAGCATGATTTGCCGCTAATTTGTTAACCCTATGTTAACATATTTAAACTGTTGTTATTAACATGGTTTAACCATATTTCTGACATATTTCTAGCATGTAGCCATGTTTTCATACAATAGGCTACCTAAATAGTATGAATTAGCATGTTGCTAACATATTTTAAAACGTTGCTAATGCGTTTTTAACATGTTGATTATTATTATTATTAATTATTATTAGATTATTAGTTTATTGTTCCCACTGTTATTTTTTTTGCAAATGACAATAAGCTATACGAGGAGATGTGTTTAGAGATTTGCTTAAGCAAAGATGTTGTCAGTGTGTTGGCTTTTAAATAGATCTGTAAATCCTAAAATATTGTATATAAAGTATACATATATTTTATTGTCGGCAGTAGCATGGACACATTTTCCAGCATTTTCCCATCACTAAACTTGCTTTACCACTCTGAGCTACTGCGCTTCGAGTACACAGGCTAACAAGTCTCCTTCTCTAAACCACAGGAGGATTGTTTTCAGCAAAATTCTCAATTAGCTGCTATGGACGGCTCTCTCTGGGGACCAGAGTCTCTACTGCTCCGTGACCTCTCGCCAAATTGAACTGCTTAGAAATCTTAAGCAATTTAATGTAGATTGGCTCCCATTGGACCTGAAGGGCAATGTCAAACTTATTCAATCTCTATGTTCATGTGCTGCTGCTGAAGTACACTTCCTGCCAGCATTTCTGTGGCGACATAAGGTGTAAAGCTACGGTAACTGCAAAAATTATTGTTCACCCATGTATTGCAAATAGAAATTTGCCATGTTTTCCCATAAGATATAAACACTATTTTTGGTGATGGATGGATGGATGGATGGATGGATGGATGGATGGATGGATGAAGAGAATAAATGGATGGATGGATGGATGGATGGGTGGATGGGTAGATAGATAGATAGATAGATAGATAGATAGATAGATAGATAGATAGATAGATAGATAGATAGATAGATAGATAGATAGATAGATAGATAGATAGATAGATAGATAGATAGATAGATAGATAGATAGATAGATAGATAGATAGATAGATAGATAGATAGTATGGGTGGTTGTTAAGATGTTGCTTTACATGTTTTAGGATATGTCAAGGGGGAGACTTACATAAAGAATGAATCAATGAAACTGAACTATATCTCTCTTTGGTATTATTTTGCAACTATAAAGGCAGTCTAAAGAAGTAATCCAAGTGACATTTGTCAACTTCATACTTTGTGACAGGTGCGTGGCATATGCTACTGCCCTGAAAGAACAGCAGTCTAGACATATAAAAGACCCTGAAAGACCTTTAACTCGGCACATGGACACTCAAGAATATCCCTTATAATCATGAGAAGGTGTATGTTTCTGCATCCAGATCTGTGTGTTCAGACAGCCATTACGCCTTCCCTCAGTGCCTGATTTATCCAATCCCATCATAAGCAAGAGCAAAGACAAGAGATATCAACTCAAAATGAGCCTGAAATTGCCATTAAATGCTAATCTCCTCCTCGCCGCTCAGCCCCCTCACAGAGTCGGCCAGACAAAGAGGTCTCAAACCAGAATAAATTGCAGCACATACCCAGAGCAATTCAAAGTTTAATAAGAAGTATATTAAGGCCAATATTAAGCATTATAAGTGAGTGCCCGACGCCATTGCCATGCAAATGATGGCACGGCTACTCAAATTGGAAGTGTCTGATAAAACAAATTACGAAAATTGTAATTCGGTTAATGTAATTTCAAAACAATCCGCTCATAGTGGCAGAGCCAAAAGCCTAAATAGAGGAGCAAAGAGCTGATTTTGGGTGGCGAATGGGATGATTAATTGTTCGTGAAGCCAAGCGTGACAAAAAGGCCATTTTAATACAGAAAAAAACCCACAAAGATGCACATTCACAAATCTAACAGCAATTTAGGCAATTTTAGAGAATTTACTTTTACATATTACACATCATTGTAGTAAAGACTTCAATAAATAAAAAAATGGACAGACAGAATGATGGACAAATAGATGGATGACCAGTGGATGGTCAGACAAAGATATAAAGCAACAGCGGGAGAGTTTGTTGGATGGACAGACACATAGACGAATGGATATGTGCGTAGATGGATGGACAGACAGAAGTAAAGGTAAGAAACAAAAAAAAATGAATAAAGAGCTTTGAAAAAGTTATATGAAAGTTTTGCCTAAAATCCCGAATCCCTGCTTTCTCTACCATGTGCTGTCTATTTGCAAAAGCAAAGATATGAGCACTCGTTAAACCTACCATAAGTGCCTTAAACCTTTTTCTGACTCTGTTGGCATGGCAACAAGTCCCTGGCCAAATGACTATAAAGGTGAAGCTGGGTGTGCAGGATCTGCAGTGGTGTGCTTTAGAAAGGGACACTGCAACAGGAATGGACATGACTATACAGATACAGCTGTGTGACCTTTTTTGAAAAAAGTGTTTAGGTCATGAATGACTTCAGAAATTAAACAAAAAAAAAAAAAAGATTTTTTTTTTTTTAAAATAATCACTCAAACGGCTAAAATAATCAACAATCCTCACTTGCTGGTAAAATGCTGTACTACTACTTATTTCAGCTAGGATGGATGGATGAATGGATGGAGAGCAGGGCAGGGTGATATTGCAAAACAATTATCACAATATTATGTTTCAAATCATTCGGGACTACAATTTAACAATCCATTTAGGTATATCAGGATTTTTTTATTTTTTTATTTATTTTTTTTTTTACCAATATTACTAAGGCAAATAGTTTTAATAGTCAAAAAAAAAATAAATAAATAAACATTTAAACAAAATATCTGATCTCTTCATGATAAAATGAATGCAAGTGTTAAAGACTCTTAAACATGATAAATAAAATGTTACAAAGTGTGTGCAATGGTTATGGTAGATCCACATCTGTAAGGTGTCAATAATAATGATACGGTCTATCTCAAACTCTGTAAACATAACAATGAAGGTAATCAAATCTGAGCTTCCAAGTAAAGACACCAGCCATCATTATTCAAATACATATTGCAACATTACAAATTGTGAAGTTGAATGATTACATGACCCCTATGCTAAAAAAAAAAAAAATCTTTTGGATGGGGACCTAGTGGCTGGGATCCACAAGTAAAGAAACCTAAAAGCCACTCTTAGTGACATGCTTACATCCTTTTTTATTTACAATCTCCTCACTGCTCATATACGGCATTCGTTTTCGCATGTGTTTTCATTCTGATCTGAAGTGACAAGTGTGTAGTTTCCTTCACCATTTTCAGTTTTCTTTGTCCCCTGGCATCTCTCGTAATTAGCCAACCATCAGCCGTTTTCTGAGAGGAAGACAAACGGACAAACCGCTGCAGCTCTGATACAAGTTTATGGAGAAAAGTAAAAAGCACTGCAGTGTTTGTATGTGCTGTGTTTGTCTGAGGTAATTGGCGTTATAACTGAAATGTGTATATTCCATGCAAAGTGTAAAGCAGATTGGTTAGTTCTACTTGAATTGTGGTGCGCTCACGACATTCTGAAAACTTCTGATGTTTTCAACTAGGTGGGCCTGGAAAAATGTGTGTGCACTGCTTGCTTCCATGTGCGCTTTGTGCAAGTCACAAGATCGATGGATGGATGGATAAATGAATAGATGGATGTAAAGGTGTAAGGATGAATGGATAAATAGATTGATGCATAATTAGATGGATGGATGATGGATAGATGTAAAAGTGGAAAGTTGGTTGGTTGGTTGGTTGGTTGGGTGGGTGGATGGATGGATGGATGGATGGATGGATGGATGGATGGATGGATAGATATATAGATATATATATAGATAGACAGACAGACAAACAGTGTTTTGGTAAAGGAATCAAAAAGAAAGATAACAAATAGGAGTCTACTTTTTTGTAAATGGCAAAAACAAAAAAAAGTACTGACAAGGGAAGCAATGGATACAGACATGCCAGGACATGTTAGGCCCTTTGGTACACTGAAAGTCCTAATATTTTCCTTTTGGGATTGACTCATAGCCTTACATAACAAATCATTACTTGCAATGCCCAACAGTGTTAGTGCCAACTGAAAGAAACTCTGAAAGAGGTTCACTCATCATCCCCAATGCTCTAAAGATATGAAGCTGGTCTCTGGGAGCTGTTTAAAGAGGAGGGTAAAACTGTGATATCACACAAGCATGGGAGGAAAAAGCTACCTGCTGTTTCCAGCTCAAAAAAGCACAAACGAACAAGGATGTTAAACTAAGCTTGTTGTGTATCCACCACCGTTTCGCTCGGCTGCAAGAGTGAAAAAAAAAAGAAAACAAAACAAAACAAAACAACAACAAAAAAAGATTGCAAACAGACAGTGGTGAGACAGGTCAGAACAGTAAAAGAACCTGACATATTGAGACCATTCTCTGACAGCTGTATTCCCAACAATTCAACACTGACAATTTTCATATATTTGTATGGCATATCTTAGACAATGCAGAAATGCAGTACAAAGCTGTTATTTTGCAAGAAAACATTAGCATTATGGTTTACTTTAAACTGATCCTAATTACTGTTGTCGTTGCATATTTGGAGTGTTTTGGTGTTGAATTAGTACAGACAGACAGACAGACCGACAGACAGACAAACTGACAGACTTATTATCTGACAACATAGACAAATCAACTGATTGGATGGACATATCAACAGCTAGACAGATCAACTGATACATAAATCAACTGATAGATAAAACAACTGATGAAAGGGACAGATGAACTGACAGATAAATCAACTGATTGGACAGATAAATCAACCTATTGTATACATAGATCAACGGATGGATGGATGGATGGATGGATGGATGGATGGATGGATGGATGGATGGATGGATAGATAGACTGATCAACAGATAGATTAATCAATTGATTGGATGGACAGATCAACAGATAGATTAATCAATTGATTGGATGGACAGATCAATTGATAGATAAATAAACTGATGGGACAGACAGATCAACTCAAAGACAAATCAACTGATTGGATGGACAGATCAACTGAGAGATAAATCAATTAACTGGATGGACAGGTAAACTGATTGATAACTGATTGGATGGACATATTAACTGATACACAGACAGACAGACAGACAGACAGACAGACAGACAGACAGACAGACAGACAGACAGACAGACAGACAGACAGACAGACAGACAGACAGACAGATAGATAGATAGATAGATAGATAGATAGATAGATAGATAGATAGATAGATAGATAGATAGATAGATAGATTAACTGATACTTAGATAACTGATTGACAGACAGACAGACGGACAGACAGAAATGATAGATGAATCAACTGATAGATGAACAAAACAACTGATAGATAGATCAACTGATTGAATAGACAGATCAACTGATAGATAAATAAAGTTACTGGATGGACATATCAACTGATACATAGATACCTGATAGATAGATAAATCAACTGATTGGATGGACAGATCAACTGATCGACAAATCAACTGATTGGAAGGAGATATCAACTGATAGATCGATCAACTGACAGATAGACAAATTAACTGATAGATTAATCAACGGATTGGATGGACACAGATGAACTAATATATAATTCAACTGATTGGATGGATGGATGGATGGATGTTATGTGATGAACAGACTAATGGTTGCATAGATGGACATACAGCTTGGACAGGCAAATAACCTACACAGATAAAAACATAAGGCAAATCATATATGCGCAAATGAAAGCATACTGTAAGACTTGTTTAACATAATGGATTGGGTTCATTTCCCTCCTCCTACAGTCTCAATGTCATCTACATATGCTCTGTGCTCCCAGCCCACTCCGCGATATCATTAAGATTAGAAGTTCTTCCAGATGAAAAATGACTTTCTTAAACACACCGCGGCTCAGTCAGGTGTTCTGGAAATATTGCCTACTCATCAGTCATTACTTCATTGCATTTAGCCGGGTAATTATTTCAATGATTCCCACACTGATGTTCTTTGCCACGGAAGACAAATCCAGGCATTAAGTCGTCTTTTGTGTGCGACGAGGGATCTTAGAAATGTTGATTTTGCCCTTCTCTGCTCCGCTAGCGTAAAAAGCTTTATCATCGGTACTGTTTGAGCTTTAGCGCACTGTAGCAAGTGTATCAGCCAAATAGTGTAAAACCCGCACGGCCGAGAAAAGGTTTTTTTTTTCTCAGATGTCAAGCTGAAGGAGATCAGGGCTGTGAGACGAGAATTTGTTTGAGCTGTTTTGGCATGTCACCCTTCAGGGTTTGTTGTTAAGGTCACCTTTTCAAGCTTCTTGTTACATAATGTTTAAGAGATACTTATTGCTTGTGACTTTTTTCACAGAGGCTTCTTGCAAAGAGGTAAGACAATCTGTTAAAACAATATATTGTAGAAATGCATGTACTGTAATTAGGACGGATAATTGAATTAGAGTTAAAGCCGTAAGGTGGCTAGAAGGCGTGGGTGGTAAAATTACAATTATATTTCATGATATTAGTCATTTTATTGCACAACATAGTTATTTAAATTGGTAGTTACTCCAGAACATCATCAAAAGTGGTTTCAGAAATGAATTATTTTATTTGGACCTTAGCAAATAATTAGGGTTGCCCAGTATTGGAATGCAGACTATATTTGCATACATCTCTTGGATGAGCTGAAGCAGATATCTTTTCTGTTTATGTGGTTATTGAGAACTGTTAATTCATAGGTTAATTTGCAGTCTGCTTTATGAACAGTAAAGTACAGATTTTTATTCTCCATAAGTGTTAGCTTCTCACAATAAACTAAAATCAGAAATGCGATTTGTGACCCCAATTATTGCTTACTATGATTATGTCTTGCACATGAATAAATATATCATGAGCAGAGATGTATAAAGTACTAGAGACCCAGACTTGGGTAAAAGTACAAGTGCTCTATCAAAAAAGTGACTTGAGTAGAAGTTAAAGTGCTTTTAAGCACCATGCTTAAGTGGAAGTGCTAAAGTAGTCAACATCTTTTGTACTTAAGTATTGCAAGTAGTTCATTTAAATATGTACTACTCAAGTACTAAAAGTAGAAAGTACAAGTATTGTGTAGTGTAGTTATGAAAGAAAGCAGTCAAAAGACATCATATTGTTTTTTTATTTTTATTTTAAATATCTTTTTTGAGGGCACGTAATTAAGCAGAACAAAAAGAAACATGGCTTACGATACTGTTTTTCTCTTGCGCTTGATCCATATATCTGACAGATTATAAAGACTTTAACACACGCCTTTCAAAGTTTTGTCACAAAAAACACTCCGTAATACACTCAAAATGCTATTGAAACACATTTTCGGATTGAAAATTACCGGTTGTAAACGCTGTAAACGGAAGTTCTAAACATTCTACCGGAAGACGGTGGTCACTATGGCGCCCTCGATGCAGCAGCCAAAAAAAAAAAGGTCTATCATTGTAATGAGTAGGGGCGTGAATCTACACTGGTCTCACGGTTTGGTTCGGTTACAATTATCATGCCATCGATTTGGTTCTATTCGATATCTCGCTGCATTGACGATGCTTTCCATACATAATTCATTTTTTTTCTTCACAACACAATATTTTTTTTTATTAAAATCTATAAATATATTTTTATTTAAATATTATTTGTAATATAACTTTGTTCTTTAATACAGCAATAAGATATATGAACTGTACCCTTAAATTAACCTGCTCAAAGAAAACACTCTTTCTGAATGTATCAAACAAAACTCCAACACATGCACAGAAGACAGCATGAGCAAATAAAATAATGTAAATATTATCCTGCTTGCATTTTGAGCGCTGACAGATGAGGTCTTATATACCTATGATTGGTTATTGTCTTCACCTGCTCACTAGAAAGGGCTGCGATCGGCTTTAGAAATGAAAGCGCTGTTCACCAATGGCAGGAAGAACTGCCGCGGTTACAGTCTGTATGCACATAATATGCGATTATCACAGGTATTCCATAATAGACACAGTGGAGAAAACTTGCACCTCAGGAACGCTCGTGTCTGGATCCTCGAGTATCGCTTTAACAGAGAGGAAAACATACCTCACAAACACGCCAGCGGGTCAAATGTTCAAAGTGAGAGAGAGGTAAAAATGGAGTTTTACAGCTAATTTGATTGAGTTTTACAACTGATTTGACTTATTTAAATAATCTACACGTATAATTATTATATTGTTTAGAGGTATTTTCTGTTTTTCTTTCTTCATTTATGTCATTTATTTTTGATTTGCTGTATATTTTATTAATTTAATGATGCTAATATATTACATAGCCTATAAAATGCTTTGATAATGCTGTACAAAATGTCATCCCAATAAAAACCTGCACTTCAGAAAAAGAGAGAGAATATAATTAACAATTGAACAGTTAAAAAAAAAATAAAAAAATCACACATATTTAGTTTTAGTTTGTTGCAGGTAGTTAACCATTTACGCGCTGTGTGTAAAGGGTGTCTTTCAATCTGGCTCCCACCGCAAGTATATTTCAAACTCGTGGAAAGCACTGTACTGTATATAGTTATTCCATCCTGCCTTTTAATTGCTGGCAATATTGCAATTCTGGATATAAATGGTCACAAAAAGAAGTTATGAAATCAAAACATACATACTCAACTTCAACAACTCTTGTACAAGCCTACTCTGATTCAAGATTCTGATTCATAAAGAGTTTCTACGATGCAAAAAGGTAACAGTTCATTAGGAATGTTATGTCAAACATTAAATCTTAAATGTAAAAAAAAATGTGACGTTGCATTTATTTAAAAGGAAAAGAAACTCTTAATATTGTTTATGCGTTATTTCATAATAGTCAATTGTATAAAGACAATTAATGTGCATATAAGAATATTAGAGTAAATTACAGAATTCATCCTTTTTAGTTTTCATGGCATTCTTAAATAAAAGCAACTGAATGTGTGACATTTAATGACACATTACACTTACAATGCTAAATCTTGATAGTAATAAAAACACCTGCAAATATTAACAGTGTTCCAGTGCTACACACTTTCTAGACAAACACATCTGATTATTATAACAGTACATTTAGTGCTCTTCCTATATGAAAAAAAAAAAAAAAAAAAAACAATGATCTTTACAATTTTATCTGAGTACATGACATGTTAGAAAAGGTGTCTTGTTACCAGAAAGCTCCTTGGCTTTCAAAATATGCTCTTAATAATGCAGTTAAATCAGTAGCAGAGCACTTTTTTTTCCCTTCGAATTGAACTTCGCAGATCAGCATTCTGTACGCTGGCTCTCAAACAATGCTGATGCCAGTCATAAGTCCATACTCGACACAGGGGAAAAGGCCGCTTCAGTCTTCATGGTTTAGTTGCGTTGGCATTGCAGTCATGACTTTCATATCTATACAATTCATTCCTTCCCTCGCAGTTGAACCCACTTTTTATTTTTTTTTTAGGTTTGAAAAAAAGAAGCAACCTATCAAGAGATTCGCCGCGGATCAAGACGTGCTTCAATACAGAATAATGGAGACCGACGGTAAATACAAAAGCTCCGGTGAGCACAGAGATGGTGCTTCAGTATGTATCCCTCGGGTTTCAATGCCAGCATTAACTTTGTCACAATGCATCTTGCACTCAAACCTTGGCAGCAGCATCCATGAAATACCTCATTTTATGTACTGAAAAGTCTACAGCTGAGGGGAATAACAAGTACAGATTTGACCATCTATTATTTTGCAGTCTTCCCATAGCCAACCCAACTTAAGTACACCCAGAAATAAAAACGACACAGGTACATTAGAAAACATTTCATATTTTTGTAAAACGATAAAAAAAATGCTTCAAAATATATTAAATGCCAAAATGGCACGAGCCAGTATGACGTTAAATATGATTTTGTTCTCTTTCACGCTAATGATATTTACAGGGACATATTTTCGACAAATAAATTATTCTTTTTGTGAAGTTGTTTGCGCAAGACCAAATAAATACAGCAAAACAATTTAGTATTATCTATGGTTTGTAACCGGTCTGTATGTCTATCTGTTTCTCTATTTGTAGACAATTTTTTTGCTGTTGTCAGTTCGCTCAGTAGTTAAAGCGCTCAGATTCGAGTGCGATGAAGCACAAGTAATGTAAAATCAAGGTAAATGTAAGTGGTCGCAGTGCACTTTTCTCTTACGTTTGCTTTTGATGCCAACATTGGTTGAGTTACTATTGGTAAAGCGCCCTCTAGTGGATGTGTCATCTGAAATGTGCAATGAAATGTACCCGTAGCAATGTAATTTAAGTTAAGCGAAAACTTAAAAAAATAAAAGTAGGCATTTGAGCTCACTCCAATTTGTTGCATATCTATCATGTCTGACATTAAAAACTAAAATATTGTATTCAAATGTTCTAAACTATAATAATGCTATGCTATAATAACTCATGTCATTGCTGCTAATGAAACTCAAGCTTAGTAATTTTTTCTCTGCATGTTAAAGAAAAGTGTGCTATTAAGAAGCTGCACTTATTAAAACAAAACAACAATTAAGATAAAATAAGCTTTGCTAATACCTTTTTTATACTTACGATGGTAAGACAAACAAGAAAGGCTGAATATAGGAGCTCAAAGTCACGTAAAACTGTGATAAAATGTTACAGTTAGTTAGGAAAATACATATTTGAAATGTTTTGCTTTTGTTTAGACTATCGGGTAGGTTTAGATGAGAAGACTTTTATATCCACAATAAACAGCATTATACAATAGTGTCAGTCACATTAGCATTGATTGGGGAGGTTCTTTTGTCCCCCAAGGCAACAATCTATTAAATATGCATGGTTCATTACACCTCCGCTAACATACTCTCTTCGTAAGTGTTTTATAGAATTTAAAATATTGTATTCTTGCTTTATAAAAAGTGAAAATAAGGCATTTTGACATGATTTTGTACAAAATATCCTAAATATCCTAGCCAACAAGACCGATTTGTCAAAGGTTTTATTCAAAAATATTTAGTATGTTTTTTTTTTTTTTTTTTGGCTTCAGTACTGTGACTTTTATTTCCCTAAAACAAAACTAACCAAAAAAAAAATAAATAAATAAATAAATAAATAAATAAATAAATAAATAAATAAATAAATAAATAAATAATAATAAATAAAAAAAAAACATTTTTTTTTTTAATGCAAACAAATACATCTATCCTGTTGCATATAATTGTAGCCCAGTTTGTGCAGGATTAAATAAAATTACAAGATAGTCAATGGCATGCTATAAGTAGAAGAAAATAGCACAAATGTCAGAGCAATTCCCCTTAGACTCCAGCGAGTGAAAATATATGAATTATTTCAAATTGGCAAAAATTATGTAGATTACTGATGAATGCATTTCCATGTTTTGCATATATCTTGACAGTCATTAGACAGTCATCAGATATTTCCAGCGAGCTTGGGTTGGGTTTGAAACAACTTGAGAAATAGTAAGTTGTAATATGAATGAATCTTGATCCCTTCAAGAGCATTTCATAAACAAAATTCTTAGAAATATATTCACTATCAGCAACAAATCCACTGTGTGCAACTTTGTCAGCTAGTAAACTGATACATTTGAATGCATGTACTGTATATCTGACTTACTGTACATCTGACTTGTGTACTAATGTGCCCCTTGCCTGACAAAATGCATTATTTATCAAGCAATTTGCCTTTACTGTAAACCATTCCTGAGAGCAACCAGTCTCCCCTGTCAAATTCAATTAAAGTCTCACTTATTCAGGTTTGTTAGGATCAATTAATTAGCATGAAGCGGGAAAAAAACATCATTTTCACACAAACAATTATAAACAATCACCTAAAGCAATTGCTTCATTAAAAAATAAATAAATAAAAGAACAAAAAAAAACAAAAAAAAAAAAACAAAGATGCAGCATTTTTTAAGCCCAAAGCTTCAGGCAAAGGAGTCCATCAATAGACAAATTAATTACGTCAATAATAGAACTGACAAGTGAGAAACGATGACAAAGGCAGATGATCTTGACAGGGAAATTTCAAGGTATGTGATCAATTTTACTTAAACGCTAATGTGCCCACACAAGCAAGTCTATGCTTAGGGGTCCTGAAAGCCAAATCGTCCTTGTATTCTGACCCAAGAGAAATTACGAGCTGTTCGCAGATTCTCTATTTAATGTTTAATGAAACAGCTTAATGATATTTTATTATGTGTGTAATTACGGTGTACAAACACTCGTTGAATATAGAGTACAATGTCCAAGAATCCCATCCTCGCAGTTTAACTGATGAATGATCTTGGATTGTGGGTTTTTACTGAATAGGTTTTATAGATTGTGAACTGGAATTAGCTTTTTTTATGTATAGGTCCAAATCGAATAACTGAATTATTATAGTGATTATCATATAAAAATAGGTGTCGGTGAGATTATTAGTCTTTATTTTATTTATTTTGAATGTATATACATATACAATGTATACAGTACATATAATCATAACCAGTTATTATGTACTGATGTCATTTACAGTATCTTATAGGCGCTATTGGTAGCTATGGCGAGAAAGTCGAGCGCAAGTAATTAAACTACTAGGGATGCAACGATTAACTGGTTTCACTATTACCCGCAGTTTAAATTATCATGGTTAATTAATCGTAAATTCTTCTCAACACCGCATTTCTGCACGAAACAAAACTGCAGCAACTAAAAGTTACGCCAACTGTGCATTAGTTTGTACACCAAGACAAGGCAAGCTCGTTATTTCCAATGGAGCGACGTGCATGCGATGCAATACACTCATGCTTTTCAGGCACATCTAATTGAGATGATAGGGCTTTTGTGCGCGGGAATAGCAAACATCTAAAGTTAGAGGAAAAAGTGTGACTATATATATATATATATATATATATATATATATATATATATATATATATATATATATATATATATATATATATATATATATATATATATATAAACACAAATATACACACACTCAACTGTTTTAACATTAATCATAATTAAATCCAATTCCCTAATACCTCACATAATTACACATATATTTAATCATTTGTGCTTTTGTTTTGCACTTGTTTTATTTTTTATTGTCAAACCTGATCTGTGTACTTTGTCTTTGTTGAAAAGCAAATGTGTACAGTATATAATCAAAATCTTTTATATTAAACTTCAAATAATTTGTTTACAACCACAAAAATAGGCATTCTTTTTTTTTTTTAATACTGTGAAATTAAATAAAAAAAAGAGTTAATTTATACTGCAATATTTCAAAATGTTACCGAAATGTACTTTATTCATTATCAAATAAATGCAACCTTGACAAAAAGAAAGCTACTGGTTCCAAAAACTTTAATGAAAATATGTATTCATTAAAAAGTAAAATCATGTTTACTACACACAATACAGTGTTTTTTTTTTTTAATAAAAATTAATATATAAAATAATGTAAATAAAATCAATAAATATACATAAATTATATGGTTTAACATTGATTAAATCTATAATGGGGAAGTATATAATAATAAAAAATACATTTATGAACACCTGCTGATTAATTCTGCCTTCAACCTGAAAAATCCATTAATTCTTACTCCACCATGAAAATACAAACTCCCAGGTCTGTGTGTGAACAGCACTGAAAGTTGAAAAGAAGTTTGCATAATATCCATGCGTGTTCTCTGATGCAACATTCATTAAGCCGAGCACCAAACTCTAAAGCACGCAAGGAGCATCCTCCACGAGCTCTCACACAGTCAATAATGCTCTGATCCAGAATTATGCATGTGCATAACTGATGCTGCGCTGCCCTGCAGGTAGAAGCGATAAGCAATCTCGCCGCATCTAATGACCTATAAGCATATATGGGTCTACGCGATAAATTATTCAGGTGACACAATGCGCGAGGTTCATTTCTGGTTCAGCGCGACCCCATTTTCACACTAAATCCAGAAACCCGATTTTGGACAGCATCCCAAACGTGAATGCAGGAGGCCTGTAGGAGTGTAAATGTGGTGGAGACTTGTCAAGGAGAAAGAATGACTGCACAATGAATAATTCAATGAATAAACACCCCGGCCAGACTTTAAATATATGATTTGAGCCGATGCTGAGGGCACATTATAGTATTTCCAGTATTTCCCTGAGTTAGACGATACTATCGCTCTGATGATATAATGATCAAGTGCTTATGGCTTTCTTTTGGACCACTTTCTGCGGTAAAAATAGAAAAGATGTACCTAATACTGCAGGAAAGTGCCTCCTGTAGCCCATTCTGCTAATATCAATCCAATGATCTGAGGAAATCAGCAGTCTACAAAGAAGTGTAGGCTTTTTTTTTACCATTAGAGATGAAGAGAAGCCTGAATCAGTGCTTTGAGGAACAAAAGCCGGACTTCTGCTAATTGCTTTTAAAATGGCAAACCGTTGGAAAAAAAAAAAAAAAAAAAAAATAGTGAGAACTCACAAAAAGAAGGCCAGGCTAGAATTTGAGCTATAAAACCTAATTATACCCCACAAAAGCAGTCTGTTCCATTTAGAATAAAAAAGAAACCCAGAGCAATAACAGCCATGCCATTAACAATTAGTCTCTACTGCACCTAATTAGACAGAAGAGATAAAAAAAAAAACAGGTTCTAAATTTAAACAGTTTGCCTCGTATATTCTGCGAGGGTTCGATACGCTGTGCAAATAACATCTAAAAGACCTGCAGCATTCAGGGACGGTTCATGACTGGCCATTGAATAGAAACACAAGGCTATATCTGCTGCTTAACGGTAATAAAGCTAAACTCGAGAGAGAGGTTACAAACGGCCACAGAGCCGCTGACGGTAAACATTCCTAAATGGTTATTTATCCCATTCTACACAAAAGTGAAGAGACACTAAATTGGGGGAATATATCTCCAATTACAGTTTTGCTAATGCCTGGATTGGGTGTACTCCACTGAGCCGTGATATAGCTCTCTGTTAGCGTTACACATATTTCATAAAAACATTTAGAATGATGCTAGCGAGGCATTTTAAAGTCATACTGTGATGTACTGAAGTGAAACAGGAAGAAAATATAATTGTTTTATGTATATGGAATGGAGTGGAAAAAAGTGGCATCTCTGTGCTTGAGGGGAAGGTGCTGAAAGATATGAGGCCTTGTTCAGAAGAGGAGCAATAGGGCTAGCCTAAAATGTTAATAGCAATGCTAATAATGTAATTGCATGTAACTAAATTGAATTTTCGTATTTTGATTTTGTATTTAGATAGCTTTAAACACAACTTGCTGACATTTGATCAACCACATGAGCTTAGGTGACATTAATTCATACTGTTAATGTATTAACTCAAACTGTACAGTTGATGTCTTTCGAATGAAATGTTAAACCGAGATCCTGACTCTCTGTGGTCCTTAATATCCACTTCTCGTAAAAAGTAGGGGTGTAACCCTGGTGTCCTGGCCAAATCCCCCATATGTTGAGAGATATTCCCCTATACGATGGTAGAGGGCTTTGATTGTATGGCTATAGACAATAAATGCACTATATAAATGCACATTACATTACAGTGATGTCAGTTATAATATATTGCCTTTTACACATTTAATAAAGCGATTATTTAAGTTCGAAGCAAGGAGCAAGTCAACCATTTCTATTGTGTCAATACATTAAATAGTAAAAATTGCCTTTAAATTGTTCACAATTGATTATTATATTGTTACATGGTAATGTGTAAAATTAACACAAATATGTATGACAGCTACAGTTAAGTATCTTCCAAAAACAGTGCTGTAACTCCACACACACAAACAAAACCAATTATTGTGAATTTGTAATAGAATAAAACTAATAAGTAATAGTTATAAGGGCATATAACTATAGTAATTGCATTTAGATACCTCACTTAATTGACAGAAGACCCCTGGTGCAATTCAGTGCACCATATATTATTATTTTTATTGTTTAAAGGTGCAATAGGTGATCTTTCACAATGCTAACAGCTTAGCATAAATCTCTGAATCACAGTCCCTCCCCTGCCAACTAGAGCCACACCCCTTAAACACGAGAACATCAATAGAACTCTCTCTCATGTGTTAAAAGCGAGCAAGCCAAACTGACATGCTATTTCAGAACGAATATTTAGAGTTGCATGGTAAACAATATAGGGAGAGACTAAACAGGACAGTGGTATTTACTTGTGTTTTGTCGTTATACCAATTAAAATCTACATTATCGATGCTGTAAAAGGTCCCTTATGAAACTGAAAATAGTCTAATCAATCTTTTACCGGAAGGTTTTAGTGGCTGAACAACTTTTCTGTAAAGATATGACCCATTTGTAACAACAACATCTAACGTTACATCAGCTTTGCGTGAAGCTAAAAGAGTTTTAAAAGAAACATTACATGTCTAAGAGAAATCCTTCAGCTATTGTGTCATCCTTTCTCCAGCATGCAAAAGTAATTCCAATATTGATTGGGGTTTTTAAAAAGTTTTGATTCAGCAGGCTTTTACCCATCGCACGCGTGCATGCTCTCTCATCCCTCTCTCTCGTGAACACGCAGCACAAACATAGGTCGGCTGAGCTGCGTATAAAAGGCTGCGCAGTTTTTTAAATCTGCATTTGCTGACAGACAGTTTGAGCAACTGATCGGAATTATGAGAGACGTCGGCCCGACTCTATTTAATTGGGTGTTACATTTTACATTACATTTTTTAGTTTAATGCTTTACCCAAAATATAAAAATACATATAAATGCATTTAGATCATTTACTTTAATCACTACTATTGGAATATGAAGAGACTTTCAACCAGCACAAAAAAAAAAATCCTTCTGAATACAATCACCTACTGCACCTTTAAATGCAACAAACTCAATGTAAACAAAAAAAGCTCCAATTATTCAATACAAAACATACTGATATTTACTACATAAACAGTAGTTCAAACTAATACTACAAATAATAATAATGAGTATTATCAATTTTATTTTTAGTAGTAGTAGTCTCCCTGGCACAGGAAGTCAACATGACATAATGGGGATGTTGGATTTTGTTTGGAAATGAAAATCGGATTGACATCAGAACCCAATGTCAGGCTGACATCAATGTAAAATCAACCACATATCAACATCTAATCATCTTATACTTTGGCGTTGTGTGGACGTTAGCACTACGACATCTATCAGATGTTGGATTTTGGTCACTTTCCAACACAACCTAAAATCAACCAAATATCAACGTAATTTCACGTCGTTAATAGACGTCAAGACAATGTAGTCATTAGACGCTGGCTAGACATTGAATTTTGGCCACCTGACGTCATGACATTAAAATGTAACCATATATTAATGTCTTATGATGTTGTGTGCCTGCTGGGATACACTACTACTACGACTACTAATACTACAACTGATAATAATAAAAAAACTAAAATGATTATCATCATTATTATTATTATTTTTATTTTTTTATTTTTTTAACAGCATACGAGTATATTAATTAAATGGCATCCATTTCAGGCACAGATTTGTTATATATCTAAAGTAGTGTTTGGCATTTTTTTCCCCTCTTTGTCTTCATTTTGAACAAAATGTTTGATAAAATAGACCAGGAATGTGTATTAAAGAAGTAAACAGTCAGTAAACAGTCAACTCTATGCTGACTTCAAAGTTAATTCCCCTTTAGAGCTAACAAGCCATTTTCCTTCTAAAATGTATCCATAAAAAACAGAGCTGGAAAATAAAGAGTAAATCCACAGCGCTGCTTGTAATGACATCAAAGAACAAATAAGTGGTCTCCTTTGAAGGACACCCTTATAATGTTAACTCCTCTTGGATTTGTGAGGGACATGGAGAAATATAAAATAACACTGGTCAAAAGCCAAAGTATTACTGTATCCAAAACCATAATGAAAAAGCACATGGACTGGCCAATGGAGCGCTCAATTCTGTCCGTCAATACAGCATAGATACCAATAAACCCTCTTAGCGGCCGCCCCCACTGCTTAGCAAATAGTCATAAGACAACCTGCAGTCCATTTAAAGGCCAACAAATTAAACAGAGAGCCTTTACGCCCTTTCCTTATTAAATCCTAAAACCTTGTAAATGTTAAAGAGAGTGTTGCCGGGTATATGCGCGCACACTCCCATTACGGAACATCTCACACCTTGAGTGGCCATTTCCATTTGGCAAGGGATGTTGCCAGATTGCCTACCTAACTTGCATTTAGCATCTTGCTAACCTTCAGATTGCTTTGACCTGATAAGTTTGTGCATTGACGCTTGGCAACAAAATGCCTGACATGGCTGTGAAACGTATGGCCATATGGTATTGTTGGACCGGCTTTGGAGCGTGCTGTTTGTACACTTCCCTAAACATTTTCTCCTTCCCTAGGCATTAGACACAGATTGGGATTTTATGTTTTTGTTTGTGTGTGTGGACAAAATCAGCTACTCTCAGGGGTACATTACGCTGAAAACACTACAATTCATATTGTACTAGTACTAGTAAATATATATAAAATAAAAAGCAATTGAAAATTAAAATCATGTTATTAATTACTCACCTAGACTCCATTGCAAACCCCTGAGACCTTTGGTCATCTATGAAACACAACTTAAGATGTTTTAGCTCTCTGACCCTCCATAGACAGCAACACTCCCAAGTCAGTCAATGTCAAAAGCTGTTCAAGTGTAATCATACCCAACACCAAGAACACTTTGGTATGCTAAAAACAGTAAAAAAGAACTTTGTTCGCATAAGTCTTCCATGCCAAATACTAAATATGATGATGGTGTGTAACAATCATGATTCTAATGGCAATACCTAGTATTGTACATATTAAACCTAATGTAGGAAAGAAGATATAGGCAAACAAAGTTGTATTTTGCTGGTGTATTTACACTACCTGACAAAAGTATTGTCGCCTATCCAAGTTTTAGAAACAACAAATGATAACTTGACTTCTAGTAGATCATTTGATATCAGAAGTGGCTTATATGAAAGGCAAAGGCCTCTAGATTATGCTTATTTTACTAAAATAAAATATGATCATGGCTTAATTTGTAATTATTTAAGTAGGACAGTAAAGCCTGGCGTTACTTAGACAAAAGTCTTGTCACTGAACATAAATAATGTCTAGTATAAAATATAAAGTCATGGTGGAGTGGAAAAAGAATGAATATTGTGTATGACTGCCATGAGCTTGGACGACTACATCCATACATCTCTGCAACTCAAATAGCGTATTAATAAAGTCATCTGGAATGACAAAAAAAAAGCGTTCTTGCAGGACTTCCAGAGTTTGTCAAGATTATTTGAATTCTTCTTCGATCCCTCATGTATTTTAGCCCAGACATGCTCAATAATGTTTATATCTGGTGCTTGGGCTGGCCAATCCTTGAGCACCTTGACCTTCTTTGCTTTCAGGAAATTTAATGTGGAGGCTGAAGTATGAGAAGGAGCGCTATCCTGCTGAAGAACCTGCCCTCTCCTGTGGTTTGTCAGGTAATGGGCAGCACAAATGTCTTGATACCTCTGGTCGTTAATGTTGCCATCCACTCTGCAGATCTCTTGCACAACCACATACTGAATGTAAACCCAAACCATGATTTTTCCTTCACCAAGCTTGACTGATTCATGTGAGAAGCTTGGGTCTATGTGGGTTCCAAAAAGTCTTCTGCATTATTTGGGATGATTGGGATGCAGTTCAACAGATGATTCATTGGAAAAATCAAATATTGTTGCTATTACAATTGGGATCAACGACGATACTTGACCTGACGTCCCATTAAATATTTTGACGATGTTTTTAGTACCTTTTCTGGACTTTTGGGATTCCAGAAGTATCTTTAGATCATTGCTGTTTATAGAGGATGAGAGAACTCTAGGATTTCATCTAAAATATCTTAATTTGTTTTCTGAAAATGAAAGAAGAACTTGAAAGGAACTAAATGACATTAGGATGAGTAATTAATAACAGAATTGTCATTTTTGGACGAATGAATCATAAATATCAGTACACATATTAGAGCATAGAATATCATGGTTATGCCATCAGGCAACCACAGCGACCTCGAAAAAGAGTGTAAGCTGCTCTCGTGATGACACAAACAAAGCATGTGGACACAAACTGCCTTAAAACAGTATGTAATCAACAATTCAGCTCTCTGTGGGAAAGTATCATCTTTGAATGGTCAAATGCATACAGAATTATGCAAATATCCCCATAAACACAGTCAGTAAAGTCTTAAGTGAATGTAAACTATTGGGGCAGACTTCAAATTTGCTTTATTATGTTTGGGTCTGTCGGTGACAACAGAGTTCCCCCTGCATATACAGTATTATTAGTTTAATAAAACTACAGAAAAAAGAGAAGAAAAAAAATCACTCTTGACTAAATCCCATTAGCAACTTTAATCCTAAACTAGATGTGTCTTAATGAAAAAAAATTTGTGCATTTGTAATTGAGTTTTTAGATAGTTCAGCCATTTCTATAGTTTACCCATATTTCCTTTCCAAAAATCTGTTTTACACTAAGAACAAAAATATTTCCATTTGCTTAACAAATGCCTTTTTAACCTTGTTGAGGCTGCAGGATAATTGACCCATCCCTAAGCCCCACCCTCCTTAGTTACTGTTGCTACGCCTGTCAAGCTTTCGTGCCTGGTACGGCTTTTACAATGTGTGTGCGCCGGTGTCAGACATTGCAAGGGATATAAAGTCATTTTTGGCGAAAAAGTGAGATATCCGAGAAAGCCAAACAAAAAAGGTCTGCAGTATACATTACAGGGGTATATTCATGACATAATAGGCAACCGATTAGAGAATAATTCAATCAAAATTGAAGCTAGCTTAGCCTAGCCGCCTCATACGCTAACCAACAGCTTAGCTCATGCTCAGCAGCAGAGGTGAAATTCTAAAATAATCTAATTATAATAAATGAAACCATGATTTTTTTTCCCCATTTTTAGCCAAGAAGCCTGAAATTAATTGTTGTGCAATGAAATATAGCGTTACTAACCAACGAGGAAACACGCATGACAGTGCTTTTACATAGTTCATTCATAGAAAGAACAGCCAGAATGGGGAGATTAATGGATTTGTGCCAAATATTACAATCATTCACCCATAACAATGTACAAGAAGTTACCAATAACTGTCAGTATGTTTGTGTGCTCCTTATAAATTACTGAAAAACAGCTGGGGGTAAAGTATATTGATCGAAAGTGCTCATTTTGTGATCATATCTCGACTTTGTTCTGTTGATTTGTAATTTAAAATATTCGTAGCTTAAAATAGATGGAAATATGAATTTCAGTAAAGTTAGCAACAGATTCGTATTTTCCGGATCAATAACTCATGACCTATTTGTTATTAGTATGACTAACGTTACTATGGCGAAGGCTTAAACGGAGCATTACTCAAAACATCGAGCGAAAAAAGTAATAAGAGAGCTAGGAAACATAACCAGCTTTGTATTTTTGTAGGAAACACAGTTTAGATCTGTTTAGGGTAAGATATGTGTGATATTGCTTCGGTCTATCACTGATTGTGTCAGGAATATCAAAAACAGAACCAACTTAACTCCGCTCCTATAGCGCCCCTCATACAATGTGATCCAAGCTGGCATTTCTTCTCTTGGGTTTTTGGTTTTGAAAAGGGAAAAAATTCCACCATTCCGTCGCAACTTTAAGGATACCGGGTATCAGATTAGCACAATCCACAATCCGCTCGAAAGCTTGACAGAACCCCTGCGCGTAGCTTAAGTTGCTAAGCCACTATTGGTGGGTGGCGGTTTTTGGGTGTGGCTTAGCGAAGGGTCAATTTCATTAAAATTATGTAATTGCAATTATGTAGGTTTGTTGGTATGGATATCAGAGTTTGTTTTATGTGGATACTAATAACAGTAAAAAAAATTAAACAAAATTAAAAAAAATAAAAACGCTTTAAATTACTTACAGGCTGCATCCTAAACTAATATTTGCTCACACGACTTGCAGCACTCATATGTGATAATTAATTTATTAACATTATATATATATATATCAATCAATGAAAAGGTTCAATCATTCAGTTACAAAATAAATCCTGATGTATCGATTCAGTATCGTTATTGTGATATTTTATTGTCAAGTATCTTATCGAAGTCTTACTTTTGGTATAACACTATTTGAACACAAAGTCCGAATCGCTCTGCTTCACCCTTGTCTTACAACAGTGTGATGAATAAGCCACCTGCTTTAATCTTCCCCACTCCGAGCCTCCATTTGTCCATGTGCCTTTCGTAATAAGTCCCCCTTTTTCACAACCACTTAGTCGTGGACAAAAATAAATGTGGCACACTTTAACAAGGCAAAATGTGTTTCTACTGGTGGCTAAGATGGAGGACCAAAAATTCAGAAACTATTCACATTCCTCCCACAAACGTCAAAAGATATTTATGAGCAAAGCTCTCGCTAGAAGTTTATCTTCCCTGTCACTGTTTCTAAACTCAATAAGCTGTAAAGATTTAATGACTATGATGCCCATCTGCCTTCACTTGGAGTGTCGCAGAGCTCTATGTTAACAACAGTTGTATATAATTCAGTTATTTTATCTCTTTTGAAACATTTTACAGGGCCGAACTGCTCTACGTGACGTTTTCTAAATGAAACAACATCTGGGCGCATCCGAGGTCCACACAAAGGTCAATGAACTGTGAAACTTCCCATTATGGACGCCCCAGAAATGGCAAGGTTAAACCGGTACAGATAAGAAACACTGCTTACTGCTAGGTCACGTTCACTTTTAATTTGACCCTTTGTATCAACACTAGCACTTGTAGTGAGGAACTAGCTATCGCTGCTGGGTAATTAATATCCGTCAGCATGTCTATACTATCTCCGTAGCCTCCTTTCGCATTAACAAAAACCTTAACTAATTGTCTTTTGACCGGGATGATCGCTGGAGATCTGCTAATTATCTTTTAATGCACGAATACTGAAAAGTCATTAAAAGTGGCTCAACCTAGCAACTAGCACCACGAGACAGATGTGGTGGTGTTGAAGTGTCAAGGCCTCCTTAATTACACACACTCAAACTCTCTGCCAAGAATTCTTCGCCTCTAAATTTAGTAAACCCAAATACAGGCCATAATTCTGCGGTAATTTAATACAAAATCAAAGGATTTTAAATCTAAACGCATTATTCCTTTAAGGTTGTGAAATTTAGCAAGTTCTGCCTATTAGCCTGGGCAGTGTTTTCAAACTGTAAGTAAATATTTGTATATGATTAGCGATGTTTGCTAAGATAAGCATCGCTATTACAATCGCTTATATTTAGGATTAGGGATCTGAAAAATTAGCTAAATGCAAAACGTTCACACCAACAGCAGAACAAACAAAACTCTTTAAATGTTTTGGCCACTCTTTTACAAGACAATAGTGCTTTGAAGGCTTGAAGGAGTAAGCTTTCAGATCTTCAGTCTCTCTTCTTTTTTTAAACATGCCATATCTCCCTGCGGCCCAAGACCGGTTACTTATTGAAGCTAAGCAGGGCTGAGCCTGGTCAGTACCTGTATGGGCGACCACAAGGGAAAACTAGGTTGCTGTTAGAAAAGGTGTTAGCTAGGCCAGCAGGGGGGGGCTCAACATGCGGCCTGTGTGAGTCCTAGGGGCCTACTCACACTATGCCATCCGTACCGTGCCGAGGCCCGTTTCCCGGATCGTTTGAGAAGTGTGAGTGCGCTGAATTGCGCTCAAGCACGGTTCACTTGGCCGGCCCTGGCCCGGTTGGAAGAGGTGTGCCTGAGCGCGGTACACTTGGGCTTTGGCGCGGTACGCTTGAGTGTGAGCGCAAAACGCGCCAAAGCCCGAAACCGAAAGCGAGACGTGACTTTTAAGGGACTGTTTGATATGGATTAATAATTATTCTTACTGTTCAGTGAACGCTAACTGCCGTAGTTTATTAAAGACGCAAACTCCTCACAGCACGCCAGCTGCGCACCTTCAGCAGACCTCCTCACTCCTGCAGCACGAGAGCTTAATGATTGTTTATGAGCGCCAAAAGTGGCGGATCTGTTCGGCGAAATATCTGACTGCGTGTCACCACATCCCTAAGGACTGTTTGGCGAAATATTTGACTGCATATCAAACGACTGAAACGAAATAACTAGAGAAATCTCCACAGTGCTACTGAGTGGGAGCGTATGGCAAGCCGTTTTAGCATTTAAACCTTGTTCTGACTATCCATAAATATATTTAGAGATATCTCTAATTATATTTTGACTAGTCATAATTATAATTCGACTAGTCAGAATAACAATTAGAGATATCTGCAATTACAATTGTACTAGTACGAAATCAGATTGGAGATATCTGCAAATATATTATGACTAGTCATATTCCTCCATTGACTTCCATTGAAAAATATTTGCAGAAATCTCTGAGTTTTGACTCGTCAAAAATCCAATTCAAGATATCTACAACTGTAATTCAACTATTAGTAAATTAATTAGAGATATCTTCAAATATGTTTGTAAATATCTCTAAATATGATGAATTAAAGACCTCTCCAAATGTATTATGACTAGTAAAAACTCAGAGATATCTCTAATTACAATTGTGACTAGTCAAAACTCATTTAGAGATATCTGCAAATATTTTTCAATGGAAGTCAATGGAGGAATATGACTAGTCATAATATATTTGCAGATATCTCCAATCTGATTTCGTACTAGTACAATTGTAATTGCAGATATCTCTAATTGTTATTCTGACTAGTCGAATTATAATTATGACAAGTCAAAATATAATTAGAGATATCTCTAAATATATTTATGGAGTCAGAACAAAGATTTAAATGCTAAAAAGGCTTGCCATAGAGAGCGCTTCTGAACAGCGCAGCAGCGATGACGTAAGCGTGCCGAGGCCCGATATGGTGTGAGCGCGGGCCGTCGGGGGAGACGGGAGGGGGGACAAGCGTGCTTTGGCCCGGTTCGAGGCAACTGTACCTAGTGTGAGTACGGCCCTAATGCCCCAGTAAAGTAAAGGAGACAATATACTGTCAGTGGGCGCAGTCTTTTGGACATTAAACCGAGGTCCTGACTCTCTGTGGTCTTTAAAAAATCCCAGGGCATTTCTTGTAAAGGGTAGGGGTGTAACACTGGTGTTCGGGCCAAATTCCCTCCATCAGCCCATACCCATCCAGTCCTACCAATCATTTCCATCCACCAAACTGGCTTTATCACTGTCTTTCCACTACCCCAATAGCTAGTGTTTGGTGAGTGCACTGGCGCCGTTGTGCTGTGGCAGCTGTCCAAGTGGATGCTGCACACTGGTGATGGTGTGGAGAGACCCCCACCCCACCCCCCATGAGTGTGAAACACTTTGGGTTTATGGCCCTACACGATAAAAGCACTACCTAAATAGACACATTACATGACATTAAACATATATCAGCTATTGTTATAAAGGAAATTGGTTTTATTTTTGTCATTGCTGTTTTAGCTGTGATCTAGACTTTATCTTTATAAGTAAATTAAAGCTATAACAACTAACATTTTAACATCATGACAAAGATGTATATAAAGCAAAATTATTAAAAATAAACTTCTACACATATAAGTGTCAAGCTACCCTTAAATCAATAGCAACGATACTGAACCTCCCTTGCAAGCACTCAGAATATCCTAATATTGTCACAGCATGTTCTGTGAAGAAAATCAAAACAAATGTGTTCTTCAAAGATAGGGGGAAAGTGTGTATGTGTGTGCGCCGACCTCTCTGAACATTATAGCAACTATTTATCAACCACAGAACATCCTACAATTCCAATAGCGTAGTTTTCATGACAAAATTAATGTACTTGCAAAATTACATTTAAAAAAAGGGCATCTAGCAACCATTTAGAACACCGTAGAAACCACCCATAAAATCCTAACATTGTGATGACATTCTTGTATATATAAGAAGCTAGATTGACATGTTCAAACATATACATTTGTGTATAAAATGTATTAAATGTATTGAAGGGAGGGCGTCACGATGGCGCAGTGGGTGGCATGATCGCCTCACAGCAAGCAGGAGTGGAGTTTGCATGTTCTTCCCATGTTCGCTTGAGTTTCCGGTTTACACCCCATAGTCTAAATGCATGTGGTATAGGTGAATTGACTAAGCTTGGCCGTAGTGTATGTGTGTGAATGTGAGAGTGTATAAGTGTTTCCCAATACTGTGTTGCAGCAGGAAGGGCATTCGCTGCGTAAAACATATGCTGGATTAGTTAGCAGTTCATCTAGCTGTGTTGACACCTGACAAATAAAGGGACTAAGCCGAAGGAAAATTAATGAATATACTGGACACAAATGTTCAGCAGCCAACATTTAAAGACAGCACCAAATGAGGAGAAAAAAACTAGCAATCACTCAGAGCATCCTACTGCTGCCAATGCAAGTTTTACAAGTAAAAGCTAAATAAATATGAAAAGCTAAACAATGAAGGTAAAAAGGAAATAAAGTATTATTACTTATAAATATCTAGCATCCAACCTGAACATCATATCAAGCATCAGAACTTCCTAGAATTGTGACACAAGCTTTATCAAGAAAAGCAAAACTTTTATGTTCCTTTTAAATGCCAAAAAAAAAAAAAAAACTTTCATTACTTACAAAAGGCTAGCATTCAACCCGAACATAATAGCAACCACTCAGAACTTCTGAGAATTGTGACACATACTTTATCAGGAAAAGCAAAACTAGCATTTTCTTCGAAATTTAAAAGGTGCATGTTTTGCATTATAAAAGGACATATTTTGGTTTTGGAGGTCTCCAACAACAGGCTGATTTGTGTGCAAGGTAAAAAAAAACTCTTCCATTGTCTTATAATCAACCCAGGCTCATTCTGGAAATGTACTCCCGCAGACTTTTCTGGAGACCGCGAATTAGGTGGCCGGAGGTACACATGGCTGCATTTATTATTTTTTTTAAAAGGGCGATGTGACGCCGTTCCCTTCCGCACTTGCTGGCTGACTGCTTACCTCCGTGTGGAGGGCTTTCCCACCACAGCCAGTTTGTATGGTTAGCTCATTGTGTACGTCAGCGGGCTTGATGATGCAGAGACAGGGTTGACGACGATGACAGGGTTTGAGTCCGATGAAGAGCAGTTCCAGAAATTAAGTACGACATAAACAGAATCCAAAAAATAAAGTGAACGAGTGAACAACAGGCTGAGAATGTGGTCAAATCCGAAAACGTGGTCAAAATTAGACGAGGGCTTTTCTTTTTCTGGACGGCTTTTTTTTTTTTTTTTTAAAGGTTAAGGGAAGTAAGCGGGGGGCGGGTCAATCGGTAAAACTGCTTGAGTTTAGGGAAGGAGGAGGAGGGTGGGTCGGCCGATTGGCCAGTCGGACAGACGATTGTTTGACAGTGGCCTCTTGTGGGTTTACGTGAGAACAGTGCTCGCGAGAGACGTTCGACATGTGAAAAAGTGCGCACAGTGGCCTCTTGTGCATTCGCAGAAACAAAGACTGCACAAATGCGTACCTCCCGGGACGTATTTCGAGGTCTCCAGAAATGTCCGCGGGACTACGTCTCCAGAATGAGCCTGGGTTGCTTAAAACATGCATTTGTTTTTACCTATTTTACCCCAACGATTCCCATAGGATTCGTTCAGCGATACATTTGTTCCCACACCCCTCCTTTGCATGAGTATAATCTGCTGTGATTGGTCTGAACACCCAGTCTGTTGTGATTGGTCGACTGGGTTCAGCACGAGACAGAGAGAGACACTCACCATGGCTATAAAGTAGTGCAGAGTATGTGAGAGCCCAATACAGAAATGCAATAAAGCAATGCAGTTAAACACCAGCATATTACTCTTATCTTAATGCTAACTTCAAGTAAAAACTGGTTCATATAAATTGTAACAGTTACTGACAAAGTCCCTGTGAAAGTCTGACAAATTCCCACACATAATAGTCTCTGCTGCTTCTTCAATAGCAAATGGCTGGCAAATTGCACGTTGCAGCGCAAGTTATTGTATCAAAAACCAGAAAACTGACAGGAACAATGATATGCTGTGGTATTGTTGTGAAAATGAACTTTAACCCTTTATTCCCCGCAGCTGAATCTCCATACGTCAGTGATTGTCATCTTTGTGTCATGATCAGTCCCGTGATCCCCCGTGCTCCACTAGTGTCTGAAGGGAAAGCAGCGTTCATGTTTTACTGGAATGATACTACATATTTGGAGATGTACCGAGTCGACGAGTTCAGACAAAAGATCTGGACGCAACACAATTGATTAATTCGACTTTTAGGCCTGTCGCGATGGCCAAAATATTGACATATTGCGCAACATATGAAAATAAGGGTGGTTAATTTTAGAGGTGCGATATATTGTCTATTTTATATAAAGAATTCAAGATGTAATGATGATGATTAGGCAACATAATATAACAAGTTTTTTGTCGTACGCGCTTCATTCTGCTTTCTGAGGAAGGCAGGGCTTATGCAGCTTCTCAATGCACGCTGGACACACACACAGAGTGCGAGAGAGAGCGGATCAGGCACGTGCACACATCGTGCACACATAGGGATCAACCTGTGCAGTGCACATTCCCTTCTTAGTCTTGGATAGAAAGTGCCCTTTCAAAATGATCTGAAGTGCCCCCGCTCCGCGTCCACAACAATGCATATTATGTGAGGAAAAGGAAAACTAACACATTCTTCCAAAATAAAAGCAAACTATAAACCATTTCAATGTGGTCATGTCATTGGCCCATGAACATTATTTCATAACTGTAACAAGAGGAAATTCAATCGTAACTTAATGTTAAAACAACTATCATAACATTATCAATATTTGGCTCTTTTTGGTTTCTCAGAAGCTACAGAAAATAAAAATGTACAAACAGGAAATACGCTGGGACCATTGTTCTTGTTGACATCCCTCAAAATGGTCTATAAAACATACATCTATCTTTCATAGTTCAAAAAGATTTACAGCACATCCGCAAAGACAAACACAAAGGTCTGTTTGGTGTATTAAAAAAAACTTCACCCCACCCCTTCTGAAGCCATCCAAAGTGAGTCTGACCTCGGCTACCCATCAGGCGGGAATATAATAGATAATTTGGCCAGTAAATGGCGGGTATTACTGCAGTTGTCTCCTCTCGGAGGCATATGATTTAGAAAGACACTCAGGTAATAGCTTTGCAAATTTCCTCTGCCATCTCTCCACGCTTCTGCACATCTGAGATGTTGGGAGAAAGGTGAGGAGTCAATGACTATCCATCAAAACATCAATCTCCATTTATTCGCCTCTCAGGTCTTAAATACTAAACACGGCGACAAACCGCTATCATGTGTGCCAACCCTCCGGGACCCCGGAACACTACAGTCAAACGGGCTTGACTGGAGGGCCTGTGACGGCAGAGTTAGTAGACACAACTTTATGGAGTTATTTCGCTATAATCACAGATCTGTAACGGTAAAGATCGAACTGACTGAGGAGCAGTGGGTGTAAATTGAGGGCTCATGAATATTAATTAGATGATATAATATTCAGCCAGTAGTTAAAATGACTGGCTGAAAAGCAGAAGCGAGTAGGTGCTAATTCAGGGTATCTGCAGTTTTGTAAGACTTAAAAGTCTAAGAATGAAATATAAAAACAATTATACAGTATAATTATTATTATTTTTAGCAAACAACACAGCTAATTAATTACAATCTCTTAATAAATTACCAACACTCTTTATAATGCATAGAAAAAAAAAAATGAAAATGGTCTTTGAGCCTACTAATAATAACTAACCGGGCTTGACATTAATTTTTTGATCACCAGCCACTGTGGCTACTAGTTTTCCAACATTACTAGCTACTTTATTTGCCTTCTCATTCATTTCATGTTTTGTGTGCCGTGTATGAGCAAATGGGCTATAGTTTCATAGTGTTGTATTACAATTAGTGTATTTCACTTGAGTTTTAAGAACTCAACATTGAGGATTCACCAAATTTATCTCTGACCACACCAAAAAATAATTATTTCTTAGCCACAAATTTTAAAAGTGTCAAAACGAGCTAAATAGTAGTATATACTTTTTATTTAACAAAACACGTCTTAAAAAAAAGAAAAACAATTGACTTTTAAAAATGATTTGTCATGTATCAAACATATGCATAGTAATCTGTCCTCGCTAAAGGTCTCTCAGATCACCAGTTAACATAAATGGAGAGTTAATCTCATATTAAAGCAATGTTGTTGTAAAAAAAAAATGAAAAATAAACCATATAAACAAAAATAACCATGAGCAAAAGAAAGCAGGTAAAAAAACATACTGTGTGATAATGAAAGGATGATCACACGGTTAAGGCCAATTAATAATCTGTTCAAAGCGAAAGCAACCTGTGCTGCTTACAAAAAGACACATTTGGAGCTCTTGAAAGCAGCAAGACTGTGGGTGCATTAGCATAACTTTTTGTCTGGTCTATATGAAAGCGTACTGACCACAGATGCGTTCCAGGCACTGTTGCTTCAAGCAAGTAAACAGGAGTGCGCATGCCCTTTAAACAGTCGTGCGCATCACATCAGCTGTTAGCTTGAGTGATCATCCTCTCATTCGGTATTCATCTACTTTCTATTGCTTGAGCGAAAGCAATTATTGTTGTTAGTCCTGCTGTTTCCCGATTCTAAGATCACATTTGCACGCATATTGGGTCATTCTTATCGTCGAACCCTGCTTTTAAGAAAACCACAATTTAAAAATGATTTTTAACCAGCCAAAGTGGCTAGTGGGAGTGACTGTCTAACCCGCCAAAGCTAAAATTTACACAAAGTAAAATCAGCATTGTAGAATTAAATGCGCGATAGAGAGCTTCACAGGGTCAACATACATGGTTGGGGTGCTAAATGCCAATCCTTTGTTTTGACACCCAAGGTGTTGCATGCTGAGAGTGAAGCATGGGGATTCGGGCTGCAATATCATGACATTCCCAAGGCACATTACTTGTGCTAGATGGGAACATCACTGCTCAGGTCTACAGAAACATTCTGGAAGACCATGTGCATCCACAAAAGATCAAAAAGTGTATTCTGAAGGTGGTTCAGTGTATCAGGATGACAATACAGAAACAAAACAAAACATTAGGCTTTGGATGTACAAGACAATAGTTTTACACACAGGAGATGATTGAGGGGGAAATCAACCACTGATAAATGTCTTGAAATAGGGCTGCAGAATATATCTTTTCAGTATCGATATCGCAACATATATGCATCCACAAAAAAATTAATTATAGTTGATTCAAGTTTAACTATATTAGTGTGAAAGTTAATCATTTGCATGTGATTTTAAGGCATGTGACTGCATTTAAAGAGAGTTTAAAACATCTGGACACAAAAAAAAAAAAAGATGTTTGGAAGTGCGAGAAAGATTTATTGTATCTAACTATAAGTTTTTTGCAAAATTAAAAAATAAATAAATAAATAAATAAAAATATTTTGTTCTTACTTAGACTTTTTGTCTTGTTTCTACCCCAAATATCCACATTCCAAAGTGAAAATTAGATTATTTTAATTTCCCTAAAGCTGACAGTCTTGTTTGTTTTATAGAAAAGCTCTTAATTTTGACTATTTTTAACTTCTAAAGGTAAAAACAAAGCAATATTTTTACTTGATGTAAGATTTTTAGACATTTGGACTAAAAACAAGTCAAAGCAAAACAATGCATTGTTTTGCATTGTGATTATTACATTTTTCTACCTGAATACTGTTAGACTCCCCAAAAATTTGTCAATGAAACTATTGAGATAATCTTGCGACACTGTATTCATATATATCAGTCTTTTTTTCCCCATTATTCTGCAGCCCTAATCTGAATGCTGCCTTTAGGTGTGGTAAGCATAATATAAGATGAATAACTGACTTTGGTACATTGAAGTATCAGAAAATGATGCACACTTGAGGTGTAAACAGCATCACCACATCGGTTTGACAATTGTTCAATATTACAGTTTTATATTTGTTTAATTTTGATGTATTTTCTGGGTATTTTCATTGTGCTTCTGTAAAAAACATTATCATTTTGGACAAAAAATGCAGATACTTTTTAGATTTATATATTATACATTTACATTTGAATATATTTACATACACATTGCACTATACTGCTTTACTGATGTATTTATTTTGCGGAGTGATTTTACGCCTTCAGTCTGCTTACTAACTTTTCATTGAGTTTTTCCTCACCATCATCCCGTTGATCTGCTTCAACTGAGAGTTTTAAAGCACAATATTTACATCCAATAGATTCAAAGGCTTCAAATACAGCTTTTATCAGGGAGAAATACCAATTAACCTGTCTTTTCACGTATAACGGCTCTTCCACAACAGGAAACAAAAAGAGCCCGGCACAATTAAACGCACGCCTCTGTGGTCAGAGACTGATAAGCCGCACAATCCAGCAGACAGCACAAAAAGAGAAACAGTCACAACACACTGACAAACCAGCCCAAACCACAATGACTCAAATTACGGCTCCCACCGAAGAAAAAAAAAAACTGCTAGCTGGCTGGAAACTTAGGACGTATTTCAAATCCACAGACAGGGGCAGAAGAGGTTGGAGAGACTGTAATGGAATGTAACTATTTCCTTTTTTACTGAATTTTTCGGAGGAAGGAGGAGCAGAATTAGCCAGGCTTTTCACAAGGTTTTCCATGTTGGTTAATCAGAAGCAATGGATTCGATCTCTGACAGATTTAGTGTGGAGGGAATTGCTCTCGTGTAGCGGACGGTTTTACATCATGGGTTTTGTGATGACAGAGACCCCCAAATATATTATATACATACAGTTGAAGTCATTATCTCTCCTGAATTATTAGCTCCCCAACACATATATTTCCCCCCAGTTTCTACTTAACAGTTTTTTTCAACACATATCTAAACATAATAGTTTGATAGAAAATCGAAACAAACATATTTTTGAGGGGGCTAATAGTACTGACCTTAAAATGGTTTTAAAAACGACATTTAAAATTATTCTTTTTTTATTCAAGCCGAATTAAAACAAATAAGACTTTTCCGGAAGAAAAAAAAAACATTATAGGAAATACTGTGAAAAATCCCTTGCTCTGTTCCTAAACATCATTTCAGAAATGCATTCATTAATATTCCTTCGGCTTAGTCTTTTTATTGATCAGGGGTCACCACAGCGTAACAAACCACCAACTTATCCAGAATATGTTTACATAGCGGACGCCCTTCCAGCTGCAACCCAGTACTGGGAAACACCCATACACTCATTCACTACAGCCAATTTGTTTATTAGTTTATTCAATTCGACTACATCACATGTCTTTGGACTGTGGGGGAAACCGGAGCACCTGAGGAAACCCACATGAACATGGGGTAAACATGCGAACATCACACAGAAATGCCAACTGACCCAGCTGGGACTCGAACCAGCAACCTTCTTACTGTAAGGCAACAGTACTGACCTCTGTCACCCATCACTTCAGAAATATTTAACTTATTCATTCATTTTCCATCAGCTTAGTCCCTTTTTTATCAGGGGTCGCCACAGAGTAGCCGCTTCAGAAATATTTTTAATATTTAATATTATATTAATATTAATAATATTGTAAAAAAAATACAAAGGAGGGCTTTTAACTTTAACTGTAAGTTTATTTTTTTATGTATACATTATAATTTGTGGAAATACATGTTCAGGGTTCAACGCTAAGGATTTTTTCTACTGGTCCGATCGGGCAAGTGGTTTAGATTTTTACTTGCCCTGCCAAAATTTTCACTGGCCCCACCAAAAAAAAGGGAAGTTAATAGCTATTTTTAGCCACATATTTTAAATAATGTGTCAAAAATAAAGTCTGTAAATCTAGAATTTCAATACTTAAAAAACAATTGTTCATATAAGTGTTGTGCAAACAAATAGAGCAGTATGGAGAATTTGGAGGTACTTTATTGCAGTTTGAAATTATTTAACAAAAAGTATCTGACTTGTCAAACTGACAGCAAACTATGCATAACATTACTTCATTTTTATTTTGTCATGTGGTTGCCACATAAATGTCTACTTCCAAGACGTTAGAGATAGACATTTTCGTTTAGCCTTATAATTTGATGTTGCCGCCATGTTGCTGTTTCTACGCTGTACTGGTTGTTACCAGGTTACAAAAAAAAAAAATAGCATGGTTAAATCAATCATACAAGACGAATCACAATATGTTGTTTACGACATTACAGAGAAGGTAGCATTTAAAGATTTAAAAGCACAAACTTAAAATGAACAAATAGTCACAGACAAATTAAATGTTAGTGACTGACAAGGCAGCACTGTCCCAATCGGGGCAGTAATGATACGGTCTACTGTCCCAAGTGTCTCTCACACTGGCCCTGGGCCATCGGGCAGTCCTTATTGTTGAGCCCTGATGTTTGCAGAAAGTTTTCGAAATCAAATTGCTATTGTAATTAAGATAATGACTATAATATCTGAAAATATTTGCTTAACCTAAACTTACAAGACATCCAGCAGCCCCCAGATTGTTTTTACTCATACTCACTGTAGACTTTTGTAATTGTTTTTTTATTTATTTGCTTTTTTTCTACCTTATATCGGGAAATGAGCATAAATTGTGTATCTCACAACTCTCAGTGACCAAGCTAATATGGGACAAAGAATAGAAGAAACTCTGTGAGAAATATATAAACCGAATAAATGTGATAACAAATAATAAAACAATCATGGTGTGTTCACCTTATAATATAAAAAAAAAATGCAAATATAAAATTAGACTGCATTAGTGCAAATGTGATACATGTATTAATACAGTAATTCATTATATAACATTTATTGTAGATATTTTAAGACATTAGCAGACAAAAATGTGTTAAAATATTAATATGACTACAATATCTATCTACATATCTACAATTGTCATAAATTGTCTGCATATACAATATATTTGCTCCAAAAGCTAAACGAAACTTAAGACAAAAAAAAAAATACACAGGACACACACACACACACATAAATAAATAAATAAAATAAATCAAACTGTAATAATCTATAAATCATGCCGCTTTGATCAGGACAAAATCATGACTTAATCATAGTTGTATATGTATGCACCACAGGATTGCGCAAGACTCTCTGTCTTGAATCAGCTGATGTCTGTATGTGGTCTGAGCATTGTGTGTTTTATGCTCTCTGGCTGCACAGGTGGACAGATGGATGCTGTGTCTGTTCCAGCTCTGCTGATCAGGGATCAGGTGGCCTTTCTCACAACATGATTCCCAAATTACGAAAATAAACAGCTTTTTGGAAGCTTCCCGGGTCATGCATACTGGGCAACCCACAGTGCACCTGACTTATCAGGATCATTTATGTACACCCTTCTTCCAAAATTTACAGCTTCATTTAGTAGATCAAAATTGCTAGAATGTGAACATCTGAAAAGTGTTCCTCATTTCACAACCCTAAAACTGCATAAAAACTGTATACAAATCGTGACTACATACAATTACACACTTATGATGTACATTACTCACACACACACACACACACACACATGCACACACGCGCACACACACGCAAAAACACACATGCACGCACGCACGCACACACACACACACACACACACACACACACACACACACACACACACACACACACACACACACACGCGCGCACACACACGCAAACACACACATGCACGCACGCACACACACACACACGCACACACACACACACCAATAACAAACAGCAAAAAGATAGCACTGAGGATTTGTTTGCTTATTATTATTATTAAACCATTATTGATCCCAAAACTGAGGTACGTAATCAACTGTGATTTCTTTCCACTTCTAATTATACACGCAAGTTTAACAGCATATCAAAGAAATATATATTTAAAAAAAGTAAAATTATATATTATAAATAAAACAAAAATATATTTATTATATAAAAGGCTTAGGAAACCTTTGCAGTCGTTTTGCATTATTAGCTGACGATTGGGATCCAGGGAGCCTACAATGTTGCACTTTACGATAATATTCTTATTTAGTGAAATATTGCATTTGTTTTTAACTTTGATCCATAATCATTAAATTGAAACAAGGCTTTAAATATTTCACATTGTTTGTAGTGAACCAATATAACATTTGTGTTTCACTTTTTGAAACCAATTATTGAAATAAATGGACTTTTCCTTGATATTTTTTGGGCCCTAAAATACACCCGGCGCAATGTGGCGCAAGGCGCAGTGCAATAGTTGTTTGCTAGTTTCAGCTTGGTGCAAGAGTCGTTTTGACGTTTTGCGCCACGCTGTTCAAATAGCAAAAATGCATTTGCAGTTTATATGTGTGCCCATAGGCATTCTGATCTAAAAATGGAGGCATGTTGAGGCGCATTGCTGGCGCGTTGCTATTTTGAGAAACTTTAATAGACTGTTCATTAAACCAGTTTATTCATAACAATTTTCTTTTGTATAATGTTATTATTATTAGCAACATTATTTAATATATGCATATTAATAATTGTTTTATTAAAAACAAGCTTAGTTTTGTCCACCTGTCAGGTTTTAGACTATATGGGGCACAGCATGTGTATTAGGATATAACTCAGTTTTTTTGACCACACTTCATTATTATTGTTCATTTATTAGTTTGCTGGAAATTAGAACTGAATTTAGAAATAGTTTTGAAACAAATCTTTGCGCTTAATTATTTATAGACTAATGGATGTCTGTGCATACAAGAAGTTTCCCTATCCACAAGAGTAAAACAGAGCCCATTTCAACAGAGAAATACTGGGAAACCTCTGTAGACCGATGGCATTTCACCTTATATTCTTAAAATGTGAGCAAAATCACCTGTTTTGCCATCACTTTAGATATTACACTAGAGAATTATTCAAATACTAGCACTAAAGAGACATTTGTGAATTATCAGTGGTTTCTGCAGTTATGATGTCAGTTGCAAATGTGAATGAATGGCGAAACAAAGTAGTTCTTAATTTATTTAAAGGATTTTTGAAAATCTCTGTGTTTGATTTTATTTTTATATACATGATTATGATTAACTTTTTTGTAATTAATCATGATTAATAACGCAACGTAGTTAATCATGATTAATCACGAAATGCCGTATTTATTACAGAAAGAAAAGGACAGGCATTAAATGCCATTTGAATTTTAAAACAATCAAAGCCAAAAACAAACAAAAAATATTTTCATGTTGGATTCTAAGTGCGCGCGCACGTGAAATACAGCGGACCTGATGAGCGAGGGAGGGATCCCTTCAGATTCACCAACACACAAATTTGCTTAAACTACGCGCTCTAAAGTATGGCTGTATTTTACAAACAAGGATTCTGACACAGCAATGTGAAACTTATGAAATGTGAGGGCTCATGGACGCAGATTAGAGAATAGGGCAGAGAATAGGGCTGTCTTTGACAGCTTGCAACTTCATCTGCCATTTTCACTGTACATTTACATGGATAACAATATTCCGCTTATATGATTAAGACATTACTGATTAAGAGTCTACCATGTAAGCAGCAATTTTTTTAATACCTTAAAGGATCACGCGAGTCTCGAAATGTGGAGGTTTTATTTTCTGTTAGCCATGCGGTATCAAATTCCAATAAAACATCCTGAATGAAAATCAGCTGAATGAGAGTGAACTGCTGAACTGCAGTTAAAGTCTAAATATTAAAGATGAAACACCCAAAATTACATGGAACTCTGGAGAAAACGCAGGATAGCCTGATGATGCAACATTAATTATTTTATACTGAAACTTTCCTTCTGAAAGCATCCTTGGTCTTCTTTCTTTGCACGTCAAACACGCGTAGGGCCGGGGCAAGCTGGTGCTCTAGGCAAACAGCAATCACGCCGCCCTCAGGCCGAAAGTGAAAAAGAAAGTGACCTTTTTGCTGATGAAAGCGAGGACCGTGAGGGAAAGGGTCGGTGTAGCTGATGAAAGTGAAGACGGGGGGTTCGCTCACTATTCTGCTGTCCAAGGCGCCCACCTAGGTCGCCTCTTTAAAGAAAAAAAAAAATATATATATATATATATATTAGGGATGTAACGGTATTGTAAATACCGTCATACCGCAATATTAATTTTTTTCAATATTACCCTAGTCGCATGACTCGGTAAAACTATAGGTCTTCTGAGAAAATTTGCTCAGGCGGGAGGTAGCGAAAACTACAATTCCCATCAGCCCAGGCTCGGCCATCATCCCTTGCGGTCTGTTGTCGCTACAGATCCAGTAATGCAGAAATGGAGTGTGCTGCTAGAAGCGGGCATCAAAAAGAGCTGGAAATGATCGAACCTGAAGCGGGTGTTGTCGCCGCACGCGTACTGAATAGCGGTGTTGTCGCGCGCGTACTGAATAGCGGTGTTGTTGCGCGTTCTGATCAGCTGTGTTGTCGCGCGCGTACTGTAAAGCGGGGAGGGGGGGTTGAGCGCGCATACTCAAGAGCGGTGTTGTCGCGCGCCTACTGAAGGGCGGGACGGAGGGTGTGACACAGCACACTGTTCAGATTGATACAGACATGAGACCTCTATCTCACTCATGGCTTGTCCTCTCAAGTGGGGGAAAGACAATGCACAACGTTACCCACTGCTGTCAACCTGGGCCAAGTCATATCTCTCTGTCCCAGAAACCTCAGTCCCAAATGAGAGGGTTTTTTTCTGTTGCAGGGGACATTGTAAATGCCCAGAGATACCAGCTTTTACCAGATTATATTTATATGATAATTTTCTTTTAAACCCATCTCTATCTAAGTGAGTGAGTGAGTGATTAAATGTTGAATGTGATGAGTTTTCAACAATACTAAATTGAAACTTTATTTTTTTACATGGTTTAATAATTTTTTGTTATTAAAATTGAAGTTCCTGTTTCAAAGCTTACAGATAGATGGCTAATTTGTATGTCATTGACACTTTTGGCACTTTTTTGGAGTATTTTCATAAGTTTTGTTTTTTTCCTGTAAATGATTCAATAAATACCGTACCGTGACATTCATACCGAGGTATTACCGTACCGTGAAATTCTGATACCGTTACATCCCTAATTATATATATATATATATATATATATATATATATATATATATATGTATATATATATATATATATATATATATATATATATATATATATATATATATATAAACAGGTCACTAGTTAAAATCTCTTGTGATAAACATAACCTTAAATAACACTGCTCATTGTGGTCGCTTGCTACTGTGAACACCTACAAACCAACAACAACAACAAAACATGCATCTCATTTCCAATGACACCAGTGTAAGCTCAAGCAGCTTTGAGAAAACAAAAACAAAAAAAAAAAAAAAAAAATCCCACCAAGCTAGCAAGGGGGGAAAAAAAGTCAGCCAGACATAAAAAGACCTCACATCCATAAGGCCCTCACACATATTCAGCAGAGAAAACACTAGAGGAGATGGAGAGGAAGCTGAAGCCTGCTTTACTTCCTGTTGAGGGCTTTTGCGGACACACTCAGTTCCACCATATTTAGCCTCAAATGACTACATTTCCATTTTTTTTAAGTGTAATTAAATCTATTTTCTTTCAAACACATAAATGGCTTTATTATTATTTTTGGTTGCTGCTTTACCACATGTGTCTCTTGATTATATTAATATTGATAGTGACGCACTGCTGTTTTGGCGGTGGACGCCTGCAGCTACAATCTGTCAAGAGCTCTCTGGTGGCACGAGACGGCATGTCTGCGCTCGCCTTTCATCACCGCTGCATCTTCTTGGGCACAAGTAAAGGCGGCATGGGGCTGCAGAGGGGGGTCTGTACAGCCTGATCCAGCCACTGGAGTGCTCTTAAAGGGGACATATCATTAAAATTGGACTAAATAAATACAAACAGAAATACTACGTTTTTCTCTTTTTTTTTATTATAGTACACACAAAAATAAGAGTCATGTCATCATTTATTAACACTTTATTAATTATTAAGTTTTATTACTTTGTTGAACACTAAGAAACATATAAACTATTGGGTGGTGTAAACTATTAGTGTAAACTATTGACTTCAATAGTATTTATTATTTCCTGTGGAAGTCAGTGGTTAAGGCAGTGATGGGGGAAAGTAACTTTGGAAAGTAATGCATTACAATATTGAGTTACCCCCAAAAAAGTAACTTTGTGTTACTTAGTTATGGTAAGTAATGTGCTACCGTACTAAGGGTGCTTTCACACCTTCACTTTTGTTTCGAAAAGTGTCTCGATTGCCCAGTTAGCGCGGTTCGTTTGCCATATGTGAACAAGGCAATCGCACTCTGTTCCGCGCCAAAGTAATCTCTCCGAGATTGCTTGAATGAGGTGGTCTCGGCTCAATTGAAACGAACCCTGGAGTGGTTCGATTACAGTGAAAAAGCGATCCGATCCGAGCGCGGTTATATCACAGTGTTTTATGGATATATAATAGGCATTCGGCTGTATGAAGAGAGAATTATGAGTATGGCGGGAAGATTTGCGAGTCTCCGGATGCCCGCAAACGACTGATGATTTCCCGGTAATCTCGCATCACCCTCCCAGTCCTTAAATAGGCATCGTCGCGCACCCTTCTCACCCCTCCCCACCGCATCTCTCCTCAGACACATCGCGCGCGTGCACCCTGTCAATCACCACCAAACCACCACCTCTCCTGACAGTTTAGCAGGACGCTGCAAAATAAACCCTGACACTCTGACCAATGTGAGGTGAGTTTACTCACACGTGACTTGTTTTAGCTCTTTTGGTCCGATTAGAAACTTTGCAGTGTGAAAGCGAACCGCTCAAAGAGCAAAGAGCAACAATGTAACATTTGTAATCTCTGTTTCGGAACAACTGAATCGATTCACAGGTGTGAAAGCACCCTAAGGCTGCATGATTCTGGCTAAAATGAGAAACACGAGTCTGTAGATGAAAAATAAAGGTTAATATGAGTAGCCTATTATTATTGTTCTTTCTCAAACATCAAGTAACAATTATAATATTAGGCCCATGTGTAGCTCTACTGTTGGTTAAAATGCTTAATTTTATATAGGCTTGGAATGGCAGCCTTGAACTTAAAATATGTCCTGGTTTAGGTCACAATAAAGTGATGATATCAGAATATTCCTTTTCAATATATAATATGTACAGAAGCCATACGAAGACGCTTGGCACAACACAAATAAAATTCAGCAAATAAACATGTGCTTATGCCTTTATTAAGATTTCCATCTGAATGTTTACTTTTACCATTTTATTTAGGGAAAACTCCTACAATAAAGAAGTTATATCTCTGAACTTTATTATGAAATAGGTATATAGGATATAGATATTTTGCCCGCAATGACTTTTGGGACTTCAAGAGAGAGGACTGCATCCTCAATATCAAGATCACTTCTTTTTTTGGGGGAGGGGGGTTTTACCAGTGACGGCGTTAAAGGAAAACACAAGGACGCAAGATTTCATTTTGCATATGAGAAACAGCTACTGGTTACTTTAAGTGGTTATAAACATTTTCTAATTTCTTTCTTCTGTTGAACATACAGAAAGATCTTTTGAAGAAAGCAGAAATCCTGCATCCATTGACTGCCATGGTAAAAAAATAAAAGTCAATGCTTAGAGGTTTTCAGCTTTCTTTAATGCATTTTTCTTTTTGTTTAAAAGAAAAATAGAAACAGCAGATCCGGAACAAGTAAAGGGTGAGTAAATGATGACAGAATGTTCATTTTTAGGCGAACAATGTTAAGCAGTTTCTATTGAAATAGCATTCATTTATTTAAACTGTACACACCCACTGTACATGTACATTTATAATTATGTTTATCTATCTGCACACTTCTGATTATTAATAGCAACCTGTACATATATTCATTTATTGTAAATCTCTGTTCATAGCCAATACAATCTGTATATAATATTCATAGTACACCCATCTGTAAATATCACCATAATTTTTCTATAACTGCACTTTATAACTTATACCTATATCCTGCACTTGCTGCTATTGCAGAGCTGGTAAGACATAAACTGCATTTCATTGCATTATACTTGTACATGTGTAATGACAATAAAGTTGAATCTAATCTAATCTAATCTAATCTGATGTAAAGAACACTTCTATTTGCATTTAAAGGAACATACACAAAAAGACTGCATCTTTGCTCATCCCTAAAAAATAGTGAATAAAAAAAACCCTGTAATAAATGATAAGTGGGGTATTCTGAGATAAAACTAAACAGATGTGGACAAAGAGACATTATTTGCTCTTGTTTTCCGTCACACCAACATGCAAAACGCCAGGCGTAAAAGCATCATTTATAAAGAAACACCTGCTTGTTTTTCTGTTTTGAAACGCCGCGTCAAAACCTTCTCCACCAATCAAATCGGCACTTTTGTTCTCGCGCATGGAGCTGCAGAAGTTACAGTAAACAGCAATTGGAGGCGCTCAAGTGCGAAACTAAACAAAATGACTAAAATTTAATTATCATAAAAACTAATTAGATATCTATATGAAAACAAAAAATATGTAAACTAACAGTGGTATTTTTATATTTAAAAATGTATATTAAAAATAACTGAACCTCATTTTGAGTGTTCATCCATTTTTATATTTATATATTTTTATACATTTTTATAAATGACACCATAATCTTAACATTTTTTTGCAGTCTTATAAGATTTGTCATAATCATACATTCTCAGAAATAAAAGTATGCGAGCTGTCACTTGGGTGGTACCTTTTTAAAAGGTACATATTTGTACTTGGGTCCTTGGTACAGGTACTGGTACCTCAGAGGAATATATTAGTACCTACAAATTTTAAGAGGAACACTTTTGTAACTTTTTAGGTACTAATATGTACCCGTCAGGTTCTAATATAGACCTTGTAGGTACAAATATGTACACTTTGTAAAAGTACCACCCCAGTGACAGCTCGCATACCTTTATTTCTGAAAGTGTACATGCTAAATATGACTTGATTTGAGCTTGGTTTTATGTTTATGCATGTACAGTATATGACAGAGACGTACTCTAGTTATTCTGTCAATGCAACATTAAAAAAAATCACTATTAATTGTTAATCAAAGGAGAAATGTAAAAGAAGACCAACACACATCTTAAACGCCTGAGGAATCTAAATAAACTTAAATAAGCATTAATAAAATTATTATACAAGCATTTTGCTCGAGAGTAAGATTCCAGGTGCATTCAAACACACATCCATTATGTGCTGCTGGGATGTTTAGAGGCTCCAAACATAATCAGTCATGCACACATTTCATATACCCATATATTACTTAGGAAAATAAATGTATAGGTGGAATTGAAAAAAAAAAAGTGCAGAGTTTGCTTTTGGCTAAATGAAATCATCTCAGAATGTCTTTTTCCCCAATCAGTTCTTGTACGCCAGCTAATATTTTGCTACCTAATAAGATCGATTACATTATTAATTGCATCTCACACCCTCTGATGGCACCGCAGAGACATCTGGCTGGATAATAATCTGCTGTATAATTATTATCAGTTAATTTAGCGGAAATTTCACATCGAGCGCATCACGTTATCAGACAGGATGTGTTCCTATCGGTCTTATTAAGGATCATTCATTTGGGTGTCCTATGAAGTAAAAGGCTGCACGCAAGCTTAATCTCTGCCTTAATTTCATCTTCAAGCAAGCTCGATTAAAATTCCATGTTTATTACGGCTGGGAGATGATTCCAGTATGCAAAATAGACCTGATTATTTTATTAACCTGACTGCTTCTTGCCTGAGACAATGGCTTAATTCAATCATATCAAAAAAAAAAAAAATAATAAATAAATAAATAAATATATAAACACTCCAGATTAATAAAATAAAATAAATCAATATCCTATATATACAATAAATATATAGTAAAACTCATGTACTAGACAAAAAAATTCAAAATGTTGAAAGATATACAAATATCTTTATCCTTAAAAATCCTTGTTCTTTGACCTTTGATTTGATATTTGTTTTGAATAGTGTTTACATACATACGGTTGAAGTCAGAATTATTAGCCCCACTGAATTATTACCCCTCCTGTGTGCAGAAATTTCACATCGAGCGCATCACGTTATCAGACAGGATGTGTTCCTATCGGTCTTATTAAGGATCATTCATTTGGGTGTCCTATGAATTAAAAGGCTACACGCAAGCTTAATCTCTGCCTTAATTTCATCTTCAAGCAAGCTCGATTAAAATTCCATGTTTATTACGGCTGGGAGATGATTCCAGTAAGCAAAATAGACCTGATTATTTTATTAACCTGACTGCTTCTTGCCTGAGACAATGGCTTAATTCAATCACATAAAAAAATAATAATAAGTAAATAAATAAATAAATAAATAAATATATAAACACTCCAGATTAATAAAATAAAATAAATCAATATCCTATATATACAATAAATATATAGTACAACTCCTGTACTAAATAAAAAAATTCAAAATGTTGAAAGATATACAAATATCTTTATCCTTAAAAATCCTTGTTGTTTGACCATTGATTTCATACTTGTTTTGAATAGTGTTTACATACATACGGTTGAAGTCAGAATTATTAGCCCTCCTGTTTATTTTTTCCCCAATTTGTAATTAGCGGAGAGAAGATTTTTTCAACACATTTCTCAACATAAAGTGACAGGCTTAACTAGGTTAATTAGGGTAACTAGGCAGGTTAGGGTAATTAGGCAAGTTATTGTATAACGATGGTTCGTTCTGTAGACTATCGAAAAAAAAAATTCTCTAAAGGGGCTAATAATTTTGACCTTATAATGGATTTTTAAAAATTATAACTGCTTTTATTCTAGCCACAATAAAACAAATACGACTTTATCCAGAATAAAACATATTATCAGACATACTGTGAAAATTGTCTTGCTCTGTTAAACATCATTTGAAAAATATTTAAAATAGAAAAAAAAAAAATTAAATGGGAGGCTAATAATTCTGACTTCACCCGTATATGCATATATTATATGGTATATGTGTTTTGTTTCCTTTGTTTGAAGAATGTTTTATAAGTCTTGTGTTGTTTTGTAAAGTCGTGTTATTATACAGCACTTTGGTGTTTGTAAAGTGCTTTATTAATCAAGTTATATCCAAGTAAACTTTATTACCAGCCCAAATAATTTTACCCTTTCAAAATACAAAAATAAATAAATAAAAAAATACAAAATTTAAGTCACTCAAGATCTACATGACAAATTTAGAAAAAAAGTCAACTAGTTAAAACAAAGAAGGTCTTAAACTTTTTTTACCCATAAAATAAAATAAAATAAAATAGTCAAGAGATTGGAAGATATACTGATAAATATTATATCCAGACATTATTTCCAGCCAAAATCATTAACCCTTTCAACATACAATAATAAAAATAATACTCATTTTAAGCCACGTAAGATCTATATGCCAAATAAAGGTTAAAAAAGACAGTTATATTTTTTTAATCTGTTAAAAAATGAATAAAAATAAAAATTCACTGAAGGTATCTTATATATAAATATAATAAATATGTAGTACAAATCCTGCATTAAATAAAATATTTATAAGGTGGGAAGATATACAGATAAACATTATTTCCAGCCAAAATCAATACATCCTTTTAAAATACAAAAATATAAAGTAGATATTGTAAGCCACTCAAGAACTTTAGCTGCGTCCCAAATCGCATACTTATGCACTATTTTACGCCATTTTGTAGTATAAATAGTGTAAGTAGTGTGTTCACATTGAAAACTCTCAAAATAATAAGTGCACTTTAATTACCCGGATGATGCACTCATTCAGCCGCTAAAATGAAGTGTGGAATGATGAACACTTCACGCACTCAACGACCGCAGGGTTGCTTACGTAGCGGAAGGGGCGGAGCGATCGGACGCACATGTTGAATAACTTTATTTATTTTGGATGGTGAAAGCAAAATTCTCCTACGAGAGTGATTATAGCGCCTCCCGATGGTGAATGCAGCAATACTCGCGGCAGGTATTACTTGATAATTCAGTCGTTTATTTCACTGATTTGGCAACAGTCAAACGTCATCAGGGAAACGGTTTGAATTTCCGCTTAGTAAAAATACATAAGTGTGCCATTTGGGACAACACTACATACATATACTATCCTGTTGAGTGTGTAAGTGCATAAGTACATAGTGCATGAGTGCATAGTGTATAGTGTGCCATTTGGGACGCAGCTTATATCTGACAAATAATGAAAATAGTCAAAAGGTTAAAAAAAAATCCATTGTAATCTATTTTTACCCTGTAATAAAAATAAATTTAAATACAAAAAAAAAAAGATGTTAGTCATTCCAGATCCATATAAATAAATATACAAAAATTAAAACAATGCATATACAGTTGAAGTCATAATTATTAGCCCTCCTGAATTATTAGCTCCCGTTTTTTTTTCCCCAATTTCTCCAAAAATGGAGAAATTATTTAAACACATTTCTAAACATAATATTTCGATTAACTCATTTCTAATAAGTGATTTACTTTACTGACAGTACAAAATATTTAACTTTCTACTTTTACTTGATACTTAAGACAATAGCAGTCAGCTTAAAGTGACATTTAAAGGGTTAATTAGGTTAATTAAGCAGGATAGGGTATAAAGATGAATGGTTCTGTAGACTATCAAAAAAAAAAAAATGCCTAAAGGTGCTAATTATTTTGACACTAAAATAGTTTTTAAAAATTAAAAACTGCTTTTATTCTAGCCGAAAGAATCAAATAAGACTTTCTCCAGAAGAAAAAAAATATTATCAGACATGCTGTGAAAATTTCCTTGCTCTGTTAAACATCATTTGGGAAATATTTAAATAAGAAAAAAATAGCTAATAAGCAAATAATACAAACGTCAAGAAAAGAAACAGTTAAAAGATTCAAATATATCATGGCATGTATACTGCTTCTAATCTATACCATTCCTAGCTATACTGCTCGAATCCTTTTATACCGGACTTCACAGCAACTCCCACCACCGTTTAAGCTGCAAACTGAGGGACACAAGAAGAGCTCATTCTCTGCCTGTAGTTGATCACGACTGCACATCTGAACCCCAATCTAACACATCTTCTCCACTCCTGCTCAGTGCGACATCACACGTACAACTCCCAGACATGATTTGCACTTTAAAAATAACAACAAGCATCATCAGCTCAATATGTATCAGCCGAAGCAGCATCTTTCATACAGTTTAATTAGGACCTGGAAATATCTGGCTTTTTTCCCTTCTCCTCCTTTCCCCTCAGCAAAATCAGCATTAGACTTGGCTTTAAAACTAGTTGTGCCTATGCATCTAATTGCGCAGTAAATGACAGTGTCTCCTGTCAGGCAGAAGTAATTGCGGTGGGCTGTAGATGGAGTGGCCGCAGCTCTGCACTTACAAGAACTGCCACGGTGAGGAATTGATGGGCTTAAACCGTCATTAATATTCAAGGTGAAGTTCCTCTCAGTCTCCAGCACTGTTTAGCCGACCCTCCACTCACTGGCTCTAGATAGACATTGCTTTCTTCTCTCTCTCTTTCTCACTGTGCTTTATTATTTTATCATTATTTGCGCTCAGGTTTTTTATTTATTTATTTTTTGCTATGTTCTGGGATGCGACTAAAAGTAACAGGAAGAGTAAATTACAATTTCAGAAGCCAAGTTGTAGTTTTGTTAAAACCATCAATATTTTGTTGTTTCGATACCGAAATTGTTAAAAACGATACAGTATTGCTTTTTGTTAGCATTGATATTAGCATTTTTAAAATCGATAAAATATTGCTTTTTGTTAACATCGATATCGGCTTTTTAAAAATGATACAATATTGATTTTTGTTAACATTGATATTGGCATTTTTAAAAATAATACAATATTGCTTATTGTTAGCATTGATATCAGCTTTTTTAAAAACAATACAATATTGATTTTTGTTAACATCCATATCAACTTTTTTTTTTTAAATGATACCATATTGTTTTTTGATAGCATTGATATCGGCATTTTTAAAAATTATACAATATTGCTTATTGTTAGCATTGATATCTGTTTTTTTTTTTAAACGATGTGATATTGCTTTTTGTTAGCATAGATAATGGCATTTTTAAAAATGATACAATATTGCTTTTTTGTTACCATCGTTATCGGCTTTTTTAAAAATTATGCAATATTGCTTTTTGTTAGCATCGATATCTGCTTTTTAAAAACAATACTATAATGCTTTTTGTTTGTATTGATATCAGCTTTTTTTAAAAATGATACAATGTTGCTTTTTATTGATATTGCTTTAAGTATTGACATCGGCTTTTTTTTTAAAAAATATTGTTTTCTGTTGGCATCAATATCGGCTTCTTTTTAAAAACGATACGATACTTTGTTAGCATTGATATAGGCATTTTTAAAAATGACCCATTGCTTTTTGTTGGTATCAATATAGGCTTTTTTAAAAACAACACAATATTGCTTTTACTTTGCATCGACATCGGCTTGTTAAAAGACGAAACAATATTGCTTTTTGTTAGTATTGATATCTGCATTTTTAAAAACTTTACTATATTGCTTTTTGTTAGCATCTATATCAGCCTTTTTAAAAATTATACAATATTGCTTTTTGTCGGTATCTATACCGGCTTTGTTTTGTCTCACACACTGTCACTGTATGACAAAAAGTCTAGATAACACATATGTTGACTTTAACTTATTTTAGGTTTCAACTACACTTTTTAAAGTTATAAAAAGTTTAACTTCATATGTTTTTTTTTTGTGTTGGATTAAGGCTTGAATGAAGTTAAGAGGACTTGCAAAGTTAATTTGAATCATCTAAAAAATTTAAGACAGCAAGAATTACAAGACTACAGTACATTGCCAATACTTTTCAGCATCTAGTGGCAAAATGGCAACTGATGAATCCCCCGCGACTAGTTTTGGTTGAGAAGGTTTTTGGTTTGTGAACAAAGAAACAAATAAAAAAGAAAGGACATGAATACCAATTTTACCAGAGATGGGTAGTATCTGGAAGGGCATCCACTGCGTAAAAACGTGCTGGATAAGTTGGCGGTTCATTCCGCTGTGGCGACCCCCGATTAATAAAGGGACTAAGTCGAAAAGAAAATGAATGAATGAATATCAATATTAAATTTAAGTATGGTGAAAACAGTAAAGAAATCTAAATTTATGAAACAATCAGTCAATTTATTGAGTTTTGTTTGTGTGTGTGTGTTTATATACACAAAAATATACAAAATATTTGAGATGTATACACAAAAATGAGATATAATGGAAATATTTGGAGAGTTCAGATGTAAACACCTCTAAGTGCCATCTGAAAGGTTCTTCTAAAGAGAGCATTTTTCTTAATTTATCATTCAAAGACTTTTATTTTCATTGCATTTAAAGTGAAATAGCTGAACATAAATATAGGGGGTTGAGGAAAACGCTTGTTTTAAAAGAACTTTTCAGACAGCACTTTTTGAATCTGAGCTCTTATTTTATACATTATATAATAATTTATATAATTTTATATTAAAATGTTATACAATATATTTAATTGACAAGTTAAATAACTTCAAATCTATGGTTTGACCATATTTGATAGGGCAAGATAGGTTTTCAACCACCCATCATTTTGTCTTTTTGTGTGATTATTATAATCAAATAAGTAATTATATATATATATATATATATATATATATATATATATATATATATATATATATATATATATATATATATATATATATATATATATATATATATATAAAATCAATTAGGGTTCTTGAGTGGCTGTTTTTGATTCAGTTGTACAAAATAATAAAAACAGCATACATATATTGTTTTTAAAAATATATCATATTTTTTGTTTTCTAAATCTAATCATTATTGTTATGTACGATCAAAATCAAACATTTTATAGCAATAAAAATTATTATTAATGATTAAAACAAATGTCAGCAATACATTCAAAAATGCTAAAGCCAATATTTTGTTTTAGCAAAGGATTATTATTTATAAAATGAAAAAAAGAGAGAAAATAATACACACTGTATTAAATAGTACTGCTGAGTCCCTGTTGGGTCAATCATTTTAATATAAATAAAATAAACCGTAATAAAAAGTAAATTCTAAACATGGATGACTCTATTGCCCAAATTTAGATACTTAGTTGCACTTTTGAAAAAAAACTATAACAAGTTATCAACATTTAACACAACTTGAACATTCTCCATGAAAACACCCATTATGCTGTTTCGAAGTACACACACACACAAAAAAAAGAATATCAGCCTGACAAAACTCAAGAGCTGTGATGTCTCGGCGGCCCAGTCCCTCATTTAACAGTGGCCTGTTAATGTGATTTCCTGTTCTTCATTATTCAGAGGCTCTCCGTCTGCAGGACGTTTGTTACTTTTGCCTCTTTCTGCTCGTTATGATCTCCCTCTGTGATTAAACGACCCCTTCAGTAATGACACGTCGACACCGCAGATGGACGGCGTAGGACGTGGTGAACTAGCTAAGCAGCAAACCGCTAGCGTGACACTACCCCGAGACGGCCGCTCACCCGCCGATATGTTTAATGAAGGGAGTGATGAGTTATTGATGCCTCCGCTCTAATTAGAGCTCCAGAAGTGTCTGCCAGAGTCGCGGCGGTGACAGCGAACACAAAGATGCTCATTGATTCTGTTGGGCTGGACTGACTGACTTTTGGGTTTCACAGTCTGGGAGAGGGAAAGCACATAACTACTGTTCTAGTTGACTGGCGCGGGACTTTTCTGATTAGATACACTGAAACTAATTACTGGCTTTAACTTCAAAACCAATAATGAATGGTTTCGAGGTGTGGAAAGTGCTTAGGTATTAGTCAATTCCGATTCAGACTTCATTTGTTTAGCTATGTTCCAAAATCTAGTTCCAAAGTTCTAGTCGACAGGTGCGAACCTTTGACAAATAGTTACACTCCGAGGATCAGTGAAACTAATTATTGTATTAACTTCAAAAACAATAATCAAGACTTTGGGGAGTGCTTAGACAATTTAGTAAGCTATGATCCAAAACATAATTCCAAGTTAACTTTTGTGGATCAATTTTAATCTTCTGAACACTTGCCTAAACCTTAAAAAAAAAAAAAAAAAAAAAACAAATTCTAATAACTATGATTCTAATAACTGCTTAATAGGGTTGCATGGTTTACCGGTACTATGGTAGTATCGTGATACTATGGCTCAAAAAACTGGCAGTGCCACTATACTTTGTAAACGGTAGTATTGTCATTAACGGTCTATCTACAATACATAATGTTGCATGTAGAAAAGTCACTAAAATGCTCACACATTTGTGCAACAATACACCATTTTATTTGTATAGTCTGTGGAGCCCTTTGTTGCTTGCAAAACTGTTTAGAATTCACACCTTTAGCCTATTGCACATTTTTTGACGCTTCTGTTCAAACCTACATCTGACTCAGTTCATTTCTGTTCCTGTCAATATGACTTAGTAGCTACAACAACCTCAACAATCTCTTAAAAAGAACGACTCACAAAGTAAAAATCTGAATTATTTTCAAGTCTAACTTGATACAAATAAAAAATAAAATAAAAAATAAAAAAAACAATAAATAAAAAAACAGGAAACATCGAAACAATTTTTGGTCACTTCATATAGCCAAATTTTGTTGGAAAAGCTCTTTTTTGTTCTAAATTGCATTCACTATAATTTGTATCTTTATTTTAATGATTTTTTTTTTGTTTGTCAGATATCTACAAAATAAACAAAAAGAAATACTGCATTTTAGGTGAAGTGATGTGCAAACATTTTTTTTTTCAAAAATAAGGGAATTATGAGTTTAATTCAAGCTAACTGGAGATTGGAAAACGCCGGTGCAGCATGTCATGTCCAATGTAAAGTTATCATAATGCGCAATTATATTTCCATAATAGTATACAAGGATATAGTATATAAGTAATCAATTCAGCCTATTAGAATACATTTAAACTAGTTTTGCTCTAATTCTCACAATAATCCGTATGGCATTAAAATGTAGTTTTATGAGAAAAGCACTGCAATTTTAATGCTGGGAAAATTAATGCGATATTATCATGTTATCGCATCAATTCATGCAGACAATTATTTTACTGCACATCAATGCTGTAGTTTTTAGTTTAGAAAATTTGATGAAAAATGAAACTTCGTTATTCACTAGCTTTAAATACAGGTCACAAGAGACCAATGAGAGCATTTGAGGAGGGCCTGAGACTTCCACCGCTGCTAAAGCTCTCACATGAACCGGTCCTTATGGTACAATAACATAGATAAATGTAGCAAACTCTTTAACAGGCATTTCTGGTAAACAGTGAAGAAGTCAAAACCATAGCTATATGTCACTACTGCAAAGCAGAATAGTCTAAATCTGGCAAGTGAAAGTACAGTATTACTTGTATTACTACAGTATTACACCGTTGCATGAAATACACTGTTGATGTCAGAAAAATCATGCACCCAAACAGTGAATGAGGTAACACAAACATTAAGCTTATGCAGACTCCTTTGGAGAGTTCATTCACATTTTTAGATGATCACTAATCTTGTGGGTCTTAGCAACTGGCTTGGTGGACTTGGTGAGCTTGTTTCCTGATAAAATTAAAGTTTTTTATTTATTTATTTATTTTTTCTAACCTGTTACAAAATACATTTCTGAATGTTAACTTGGTGTTCTTTGCAAGTGTCTTTTTATAATCTTATGATCAAGCTTCTGAAATCTGAGCATAACTTAATTTCTATTACAAATTAGGTAACTTTTTGTATACTGGCAGTGGCAAATATATTTTGTTGTAAGTTTAATTTGATAACACAATTTAACTTGAAATTTAAAATATTTTAGCTGCTGAAATGTTATGGGAATATGTTTTTTGTTGTTCATACACTTACTCGATACTTTTAAAATAAAGGTGCTCAATGCACTTCTTTTAAGATCATTATTGATTTTTGTGCATAATGCAATTAATCATGATAAAAAAAAAATAATAATAATAATCGTTGCCCAGCACTAATAAATGCATCATATTACATCATACAATTACTGATCTTCTGATTACTGAACTTCACAGACCATGGAAGGTTTTGTGGGATGAAAAGTGTTAACATGTTTGTCAATTCTAGTTCACTCTGATTTGTTCAGCTATGTTCCAAAATCTAGTTCCAAAGTTCTAGTTTACCAAAAAGGAGAGTTTACTACCTCTTCTGTTTAGTTACACTTCTGAGGTTGAGTAAGACTAATTATCAACCTTAACTTAATGCCAACAATGAAAGGTCAATATGTACAGAAGAAGCCTAAATATTCAATAATTTTAATTCACACTTCATTTGTTAAGTCATATTCCAAAAACTTGTTCCAAAGCTCTAGTTGACTGAGGGATTAGTTTCAAGATCAGTGAAACTAATTACTGGCCTTAACTTTAAAGCCAATAATGAAAAATCTAGGGAGTGGAAAGTGCTTAGATATTCATCATTTCCAATTCAGGCTTTAATTGTTCCAAAATACGTACCCTAACTAAGTAAACTTGCACATTTGAATGACTAAGCTTAACTTCAAAACCCACAATGAATGATTTTTGGGTGTAGGAAGTATTTAGATTAGTCTTAATTCCTATTTACAGAATTTGTTTAGCTATGTACCAAAATCTGGTTCCAAAGTTCTAGTAGATAGGCCAGTTCCGAGTGCAGGCCTATTCCGATTATTTACACTTAGAGGATCGGTGAAACTAATTATTGGCCTTAAATTAAAAGTCAGTAATGACAAATCTGGGGTGTGGAAAGTGCTTGGATATTCAATGGTTACAAAAAAAAACTTTATTTGTTTAAATATGTCCAAAATTCTGGCACGGATAATTACTGGCCTTAACTTCAAGACCAAAAATATAAAGGTTTTGGGGTGTGGAGTGTGTTTAAATATTGGCAATTGCATGTGTGTCTTGTATTCCAAAATCTCATCTAATCTAGAGCTGATTTGATCAGTGTGATCTATTTGGACAACATCTAATTCATTAAAACAAACATTTTAATGTAATATGTTATGCCTTCGGTATTGAGGTTATTTAAACTAGACTCACAACAGATTCCAATGGAGTGTCGTATTAGCATGTTGCTAAGCTAACAACATAATATACAGTTGAAGTCAGAATTATTAGCCCCCCTGATTAGTTTGCCGCCCTGCTTATTTTTTTTCCCAAATTTCTGTTTAACGGAGAGAAGATTTTTTTTTTACAAATTTGTATTCATAATGGTTTTAATAACTCATTTCTAATAACTGATTTATTTTATCTTTGCCATGATGACAGTAAATAATATTTTACTACAATTTTTTTCAAGACACTTCTATCCAGCTTAAGGTGAAATTTAAAGGCTTAACTAGGTTAATAATGTTAACTAGGCAGGTTAGGGTAATTAGGCAAGTTGTTATATAATAATGGTTTGTTCTGGAGACTATCGAATAAAAATATAACTTAAAGGGGATAATAATTTTGACCTTAACATGGGTTTTAAAAAATTAAAAACTATTTATTCTAGCCGAAATAAAACTAATAAGAGTTTCTCTAGAAGATAAAATATTATCAGACATATTGTGAAAATGTCCTTCCTCTGTTCAACATCATTTAGGCAATATTTAAAAAATTTAATTAAATTCAAAGGGGGGATAATAATTCTGACTTCAACTGTATACAAAACATGTTGTCAAAACAACTCATGCAAACATGCCAAACATGCAGTTATATGGTACACAGTGTCCTTCCAAAAAGTCTATGCTTATGATACGAGTTCAATGAAGCGTGTTAAGTGTATTAAGTGTTAGTGTTGATGTCTGTTGATGTTTTGGTTGTCAAGTAGTCAAGTATGCATAAAGACTAAACAAATGATGATTAAAAAATAAATAAATAAACAAATAAAAAATAATAATAAATATCTGAATTAAAATAATAAATAATAAAAAATAATAATAATTAAATAAATAGATAAATAAATAGAGTTATTGTAGTTTACACAGAGAAAACATCATCAAAAAATTTCAAAGATTGCAATTTCAGGCACCCAAAACACTGTTATTGTGTAAATAAATGGCCAAAACACACACACACACACACACACACACACACACACACACACACACACACACACACACACACACACACACACACACACACACACACACACACACACACACACACACACACACACACACACACACACACAAGTTTTCAGTTGTGTAAATGCCTCCATACAAAACAGCATAACCCAGCATACATTCTGGAATATACCCAACTAAAAATCGCATGTGGTTGGCAGCTTACTCACTCACTCACTCACTCACTCACGCACGCACGCACGCACGCACGCACGCACGCACGCACACACTTGTTATTCGAAAGCCATTCTTTTCTGCATGCATTTGATTTAATTACAGTATAACACTGCCCTGTTCATTGACCTCAAGCTGCTAACTCTCACAATCCGTGTAGGCTGGTGTCAATTAATAAAACCATTGTTGTAAAACTTTAGATCCGGCATTCAAGACGAGCACAAATCTAACAAAGCGCCTGCACAGTACAAACAATTTCCAATATCACATTTGGAAACGCTGACTGCATACTTTCATATAACACAATAGCGTTCCATTACCTCCCGCCAAAAGGCCTTTATCATCAATAGCCGTTAACAATAACTAGTTTTTCGAGAAAGTGCTGCAGATAACAAAGAATGAAGCAACCTAGATATCCTTTTGAACATGTCTAAACGGTAAACCAGTTAAAAAACACATAAAATGTCATTGCTTCAAAGCAGTATTCAAGCGATTTGCTTGAGCATTCAGTGAACACCAGGCTCTAGGTCAAACGCTAGGCTCTCATTGTCACTTCAAGGTGAACGAAGCGTTTAGACAATCTCCCCTGCACACTCGCCATCTGCGACAGTCTGTCCCTTCACTTCCTCTCAGCTTTTTTTTTTTCTCTCTGCAAGGTTCAGTAGTTGTCATCTACGTTATGAGAAAACGCTTTGAGCTGATCTGGGAACAGGGCCAGGTGCCACACGCCAGTCTGTTTCCTCTAATACGCTCCATTTTAGCATAAACTGTAATTAAAGCAACTTGGCACTACACTTAGCTCAGGAATTTTACAGTTCAGACCAACGGCTTCAAGAACATTCACTTGACTTTTTTTTTTTGGTATATAGTTTTCCCTTAAATAAGCAAGATTTTTGTGCCAAATTGTAAAGGACAGACTGACATTTTCTGGGGGTGGCTGGGAATTTAAGAAGCGCAGAATTAGGATGAGGGACGAGTCATAAATCAGCAAAAACAGCCAAGAACTAAATTATCCTAATCCTACTTTATCTGTTCATATGCACCCAGAAATAGTGAATCTACTGGAAGTCTAAATTTAGACAGTGCCAGGTTGGTACACAAAGGCATCTTAGCTCGGCCAATGGACGATAATTTGCTTTTACTGCCTTTGTTACATGCATATATTTGATTAGATTAATCCTGTTTAGGATGAAAAATCACCAATGATATACTTTTTTTATAGCAATGAGTGTCTAAAGCCATGTATGGGATAAATAGAGTAAAAGGACAACTGTGAGAACTATAGTATGTTAGCAAATATTTAAGAAATGAACAATGTTAATGCTTCTGCTGCTTTCTTTAGCTTTCAATGTTTGATCATTGTTTAAATCTATTTTAATAATAGTTTTCCTGATTGCTGTTCATAAATGAATAAAACCACATTTTGTTTTTTCACTATAAAACAATAAAGGTTTGACAAAGGTTTTTTTTTTTTTTTTTTTAATGTTTGCAGCAAAAAAACTATACTAGACGTGTCAGATAAGACTACTTTAGACAAATTGTCAGCAAATAATTCACCAGTACAAATGTATAAAACTATAGTTAAAAATATATACATATAAACAAAAGCTAAATGTATTTTATAAGCATATGCTTATAATACTTGGTCTTCTGTAAAATACATATAAATATATAAATAAAAGTAATAAACAGTGCATGTGTTATTGGCTATAGTAGCTTGTTTAAGTTTTAGGGAAACTATAAAGCCTCCTTTCCACTGCATACGACAGACGACAAGCGACAGACCGGAAGTCCGTTCTGCGTGGAGTTCCGATTATCTCCGTATGTGGAAAATCCGAATTGAGCTGCAGATCCATTTAAACATTTGAACTCCTGCGGCTAGACCGTATGCGACCGGCTGACCGGATGTAATGTTTCGTTTGTTGTCCAAGCAGGTCTGTGTGTGCAAGATGAGAAATACAATTTTTTTTTTTATGATAAATTTAAATAGTCTTTGTTAAAAAAAAAAAAAACATTTCTGATCATTAATGTAAGTAATAAAGTAATAAAAAACATATATGTTTTAATTTTTTTTTTTTTTTGCAGTCTATGAGCTTCTAGTATTTATTCATTCATTCAATCACTGTGAACACACAGAAAATATAGGCTCTTGCTTTTCACTCTATTTCGGACACTGCGACAACAAAGTTTGTTATTTTTTTATAATACATTCAAAATTTATTTTAAAGCATATATCTTTCAATTCTGTCAATCTATATCTGCATTTCAATTGAATCTGAAATCAGTATTGGCCAAGAAAATGTCAACTTTTGCATCTTTAGAATGCACAAATATCTAAATGATCTATAGTACTAATCATGGACTAATGCAACAATTTCACAGGGAAATAGATATTGTATTTGTAACATTGGCTGTTTCTCAATACGAGATCTTCAGCTGTCTTGTGTTCTCGTATAACGTCATCATCAACTGCCAAAGTTCAGTTCCAATACTTAAGACCGCAAGAACGGAGGATGCGTGAAACTTCCCTAATGTGTTCTTGATATTGAGGATGCACCGATGCAGACTTGAGCACCGAACTCACTCTTGATGTCCCAGAAGTCATTGCGACTGGAGGTGGGAAGCTCAGCATTTTATTTAGATTTATTACTAAAGTTCAGAGATATAACTTATTTACCTCACGAGCTTCCCTAAATGAAAAGATGAATATAAATATTACCATGCATCCTAATTCAGGAATAAACACATTAAGGGTGTCTGTTTGCTGAAATTCATATTAAAATCTGTTTTGTTTATATTGTGCAACAAATATTTATTGTTTTTATGCACAGTATTCATTTTGAAAAGGGGAAAAAGAACAAAAGGTTGTGTGAATGCTGTAATGTTCAAATAACTTTACATTTAAAACCTGTGAAGGTCACACGACCATCAGGAAGAACGCAGCATCTTATTTCTCACAGAACACATTCTCTGTCCTCGCGGTCTCCCGAGTTCGTTCTTCCGAGGACACCTGGCAAGACCGTTCTCCAAAAGAACACAAGTTCGTTTTCTGCGTTCTTGGAATGTGTGTGATGCCAAAAACTGCTTTTAACATCAAAAGCAACTTTTGTTAGGAAGTTTAACAAAGTTAAACTTGGCTTTTATTGACATTTTCAATAGTTTGAAACAACATTCTATTGTATTTCTTATACAACATATTACTTCAAACTACAGAATGTACATGTGACATTGTTGTAGTTACATTTTTATCGTTAAAAACTGAAAGAAAAGCGATTAAGTTCACATATTGCAATTTAAAAAAAAAAAATTTTAATGTAGTACTAATTAGCAATATATTTACTTACAACTTTTAAAAATAAATTTCTAGATAAACCCTTCTTTGGACTACCCTCTCTCTGTTCATTTTCATGATATTGTTTGATCTTATTTTAATTGTTGAACGTTAATAGATAGTGATCTTTGCTCATTTTATGTTATTTATCTTATTATTATGCAGCCGGCAGTACAGGTAAAGTTATTTAAATATACAGCGATTAAGACACTGGGATGAGAGACAAAAAAAAAGATAAGTATAGTATGCTTGACGGTGCTAAAAAAGAACACTTCACAATAAAAGACACAACACAGTCAGTTAAACCATAGATTTCAGTGCATGTGTTTCTCATCTAAATAAATGTCAAATTTTGATGTTTTTCTAGGTGCTTAAATGGTCAAATACACACATAAATGGCAAAATGTCAGTCTTGGCAAGGACTAACGTAAACACTTGGTTATTTTTATTTTTTAAGTGAACAAACCATTTTGCGGAAACTTGCATATATAGGTCTATAGTAAATAACAGCAAGCTAGCATACACACTATCCTCTACATCTGCAACGGTAATCCAAGTTATATTTACTTGTCCTGTTGTCATTTGTTGTAACATACATGGCCTTTAAAAAATTATTCATAGTGTGTTTACTGTAGTAGGATTGCTTACAGGGATAGTTCACCCAAAAATTTACTCACTATTTACTCACCCTGAAGTGGTTCCAAACCTTTATGAGTTTCTTTTGTTAAACACACACATATAAAGATATGTTGAAGAAAGATGAAAATCTAAAACCACCGACTTCCATAGCAGAAAAAAGCACTATGATTGTCAATTGTTATAGGTTTCCAGCTTTCAAAATATCTTCTTTTGTGCTCAGAAGAAATTAAGTCTAAAAGGTTTGGCACAAGTGAAAGGAGAGTAAATGAGGACAGAATGTTCAGTTTTGGATGAACAATCCTTTTAAATGCATTAGTTCATAAGAACAATGAACATTATACAGGATTTATTCAGCTTAGCTTATAATAAATGTCTTCATTTACAAATAAATAGCTATAATCAGAAGTTGTTTCAGTTAACATTGGTTGTTTCATGAAATATTATAAACAAGCAATGAAGAACTATATTTATTTATTAATTAACAATAGCAAAGGTTAATAAGAATTGCAAAATATTGCTCAATAGGCATTGATTACCAATTATTATAAAAAGCTAAATTCCCAAAACATTTCATTGTAATTACAATTAAGAAATGTAAAGAAAATATAAACATTCCAAAAATGTTTTAATAATATTTTTACTTATATTAAATCAAAATATAATCAAACTTGCAAATAATTTTTTAAAACATACAGTACAGAAATATCATAGAATAATTTGCTTGACTACAATCAAAACACATTATCTGGAAATTGCCATTTAAAGATATTAAATTAGCAGCATACTTATATATTATATTACATATATATAAAGTATCTTAATCTCTATTCCTTCACTGACTATGTTAACATGGACATCAATAATCTAAATATTTGCCTTAATCTGAGTAAGACAATAATTTGATCAGATTGTTTACATGAGTTGCTTTTTGAATGTTTCTTTTATGATTAAATTTGACATGTTATAGCACATAATTCGATTAATGTCATTGCGTTACCCGGCTATCCGCATTTTTCCGTATTTTCATGTAATTTCAGGAGTTTTATTTTTACTTTGTCGACTTTTAATGAAGTTTGGCACTTACACTTTCATTCAGGAACATTTCATTCATGCCCTGTAACAAACGAGATATTGGATGCAAGTATGAACTGCTGGTAGTGTTGTTTTAGTTTCTTTTATGATTAAATTTGACATGTTATAGCACATAATTCGATTAATGTCATTGCGTTACCCGGCTATCCGCATTTTTCCGTATTTTCATGTAATTTCAGGTGTTTTATTTTTACTTTGTTGACTTTTAATGAAGTTTGGCACTTACACTTTCATTCAGGAACATTTCATTCATGCCCTGTAACAAACGAGATATTGGATGCAAGTATGAACTGCTGGTAGTGTTGTTTTAGTGGAATTTGATACCGCACCCCGTATAAGAAAAAAAAAAACACAATGCAGGTGTCTGTGATCCTTCACTGACTCTTTAGATGCACAAAATAGTGTCAAACAGCCACGTATGTATACACTATCCTGTCGTTAAATGCAGCGAAAATCCTACACAATGGTAAAAGTTTGATTCAGGCCCTGTTTACAGTAATACATTTTAGTTTTAAAACGGCATTTTAAAATGAAAATGATCTGCGTCCACACTGATGTTTCAACCAGCGTTTCTGAAAAGCTCTCCTTCCACACTATACCACTGAAAACGCACATCACGTGAAACCACACACTGTGGCAAGCGCTGCAGATTATGCGCTTGTCTGAGCTCCAGGCAGTCAGCGGGTGCTTTGAGTACATCTACCCAGATGAGAGCTGCGCACATCGGTTCATCTACTGCTGGATCTAATCTCATCTGACTTTGGTCATTCATTCATTCATTTTCTTTTCGGTTTAGTCTCTTTATTAATCTGGGGTTGCCACAGTGGAATGAACCGCCAACTTATCCAGCACATGCTTTACCCATCTCTTACAGCCACAACCCATCTCTGGGAAACATCCATACACACTTATTCACACTCATACACTATGGACAATTTAGCTTACCCAATTTACCTGTGCCACATGTCTTTGGACTGTGGGGGAAACCGGAGCACCTGGAGGAAACCCACGCGAACACAGGGAGAACATGCAAACTCCACACAGAAATGCCAACTGACCCAGCTGAGGCTCGAACCAGTGACCTTCTTGCTGTGAGGCGACAGCACTACCTACCTTGCACTGCATCGCCGCAAAGATAAGTTATTACATTAATTAATGTAACTACGTACACTGAATCTGCAAATTGGACTAATTGCTTGACTTAATTTCCTATAATATATAAACTTATTTTACGCTATACTTTTATAATGGCCATTATTGATTATTAAAACTGATATTCAGCAAAAGAGACGGAGTATGTTGCATATTTTTCAATAAAAATGAAAGGAGGCAGTAATCTTAAAGGGCTCAGTTTTGTTTTGTGAAGATGACGGTCGTACAGTATAAATATGTAGCTACACAACACCTCAACATTTCAGCTGCCTATTAAGTTGCTAATATCAAGATCAAAAAAGGCAGTTCCTTATATCACGTTTTCATTTTATTGTTAAGAAAGTGAAACTATGTAGTTAACGTGATGTGAATAAGGTTATAAAGTACACTTATCCCTTTAAAGATTCACCCGAAGTGTCCTCGGAAGTTTGTTTTCCATCAAACTTGCAAAGTCTGAACTTACAAGGAGAGGATGCAAGACTGACGTTTGTGTAGGCTACTTATTATTGAGGGAAAAGCACCAATCACATAGGCGAATGTCTGATGCCACACCTCCGTTTTCAGATGTCTCCGTTTTCCCCCATCCACACAAACACGGAGTTGCAGAGTTTTAAAATGAAAACGGCCTCTTAAGTGTTTTCAAAAAGCTTTATTTTCGTCACTCGAAAACTCAGACGTAGTGTAGACAGAAGGAGTAACGGTAGTGAAATGTATGCGTTTTAAAATTAACACAGTAGTGTAAACGAGCACTAAGGTGTTTACATGTCTGTACTGCACTTGAATAATGCGACTAAAATCGGAATACTCCACATGTCTGATTTCTGTTTAGTTTGATTATGACCTTAATCAATCAGAGTATTGTCTTAATCGTATTAAAATCGAATGATTGGTGTCCATGCAAACATACTAACTGTTATTCTCTTCTAAATGTGAAAACAAGTTTTTAAAAAATGTGTAGAGTCAGATGAAAGAAAAAATGGTTGGTCAGACTTTAAGACTGCAACACACTATTGATTTACTTTTGAAAACGATGCTGTAAAGCCTGTGAATAAGCATGTGTGAGGGGGACTGAATTGGTGATTAGGTTTGGATTTTGTCTGAAATAAAAGAAATGATCCAGCAGTCTATTGTTAGCTTTCATCAGTCATGTTGAAACGGGTTCCTCATTATTGATTCCAACTGAGACATCATCACCTACACAACATGGCCCTCGTGTCACACAGGAAGTTGATACAAAAGCACAGCGAGCAGAAAATTATACTGGAACAATGGTGGAAAGCATAACCTACAGTAATATTACTCTGTCCCACTCCTACACACACACATTCAATATTCAAATAGACTCTGAACGAACAGATTGGAGAGTCAGAACACTGGGACTGCGAGAGCAAGCTGATTAAAATGCAGGTTTAGTCAGAATAAGGATATATTTTTTGCCCGTAGCCACAAGTCACACTTTTTTAAAACATCATGTTTACTACAGATTACTTATTAGTAAATTGGTAATTGTTGTTTGATAAATTTCAGTTGATTTTTTGATGGGTCATAACAATCTATCAATCAGTCAAGACTTTTATAATATTTTAATTCTCAATATTCTTTAAATTTATATTTTAGGTCCAATTTTAAATAAACTATTTTACTCTATCATAATACACTCACCGGCCACTTTATTAGGTACATCTGTCCAACTGCTCGTTAACGCAAATTTCTAATCACATGGCTGCAACTCAATACATTTAGGCATGTAGACATGGTCAAGATGATCTGCTGAAGTTCAAATGTAGCATCAGAATGGAGAAGAAAGATGATTTAAGTGACTTTAAACATGGCATGGTTGTTAGTGCCGTACAGGCTGAACTACAGGGATTTTCACGCACAACAATCTCTAGGGTTTACAGACAATGTTCCGAAAAAGAGAAAGTATACAGTAGCCCCTTTCACACAGTGATACCAGTAAATATCTGGAAAATTTCCGGAACGACTTTACCGGTAAATTTAAAAAAGCGCTGTTCACACAGGCGAGGACGTTACGGAAATTTTCCGGAAAAGAGCATTCACACATCCATTCCAAAATACTGGTAAATTCTGACATCATTCACCACAAATGAGCTTTAAATGGTTGCGCTTGTGTTTGTAAACATTTGACTAAATTACAAACTCTGTGGATGATCAATATTGTGAACAACTTTCGCAGGATCACTTTCGCATGTCGAGATGTTCATAATATGTGCGTGTGCAGGCTGTTTCACAGGCACACGCAAAGCTTGAAGGTAAACAAACAATGGCTTATCATTAGCATCTCATCGATGATTATTTACACAGTTGGCATTAAGAAGAACATATAAACGTGATCTGACTAACTTCTAGCAGCTAAATGTGTCTTGAAAAATATTCAAAGGCTTTTATTCTCACAAACCGCGCGGACGTAAATGCGTCTGACTGTTGTGATTGGCTAAAGCAGACGTCTCACGTCAGCACGTTCTAGACGTGCACGCGCTTATTACGGCAATCTTCCTTCTGCATTCACACAGCGCAGCATTCCGGCAAATTACCGGTAATGTTACAACTTCTCTTTCCAGAAAATAGCCGGAACGAATTTACCGGTAGTTTCAAAAAGGACCTGTTCACACATACAACCTTTCCGGAAAATTGCCGGCAATTTTCCAGAAAGGTCTGTATGTGTGAAAGGGGCTAATGACCAGACAATAGAAGATTGGAAAAACGTTGCCTGGTCTGATGAGGCTTAATTTCTGCTGTGACATTTAGATGGTTGGGTCATAATTTGGCATCAACAACATGAAAGCATGGATCCATCCTGCCTTGTATTAACAGTTCAGGCTGGCTGTGATGATGTAATAGTGTGGGGGATATTTTCTTGACACACTTTGGGCCCATTAGCACTAATTGAGCATCGTGTCAACTCCACAGCCTACCAGAGTATTGTTGCTGACCATGTCCATCCTCTGATGACCACAGTGTACTCATCTACTGATGGCTACTTCCAGCAGGATAACGTGCCATGTCATAAAGCGCAAATCATGTTAGACTGGTTTCTTGAACATGACAATGAGTTCACTATACTCAAATGGCCTGCAAAGTCAACAGATACCAATCCAATAAAGCACCTTTGGGATGTGGTGGAAAGGGAGATTCGCATCATAAATGTGCAGCCGACAAATCTGCAGCAACGACATGATACTATCATGTCAATATGGACCAAAATCTCTGAGGAATATTCCCAGTACCTTGTTGAACATATGAATACATGAAGGATTAAGGCAGTTCTGAAGGCAAAGAGGGTTTAGCCCGGTACTAGTAAGGTGTACCCTATAAAGCTGGTGAGAGTAAATGTAATGATTTAATTTATTTTAAAATGATCAATTAAATCTAATTATTAACTGGCTGTAAGTTGTATAATCATCTTAAACAAATACAAATACAACTTTCATTTAAAATAAATACTGCAAGACTGTTTTCACCATACTGTATAAGACAGCAATTGAGTAATAATGAGTCAGTATTGAGGCCAATTTCATATGCAATAAAATAATGTGAATTAATAATCACGTACCAAATGTATTAAAATAAGGTCAAATGTACTAAAATAAGGTCAAATATACTAAAATAAGGGCGAATGTACTAAAATACGGGTAATATTTGTAATATTATTTGTATGTAATATCAATACGGTCATTTTTGTTTTTAAAATAAGATATCAATAAGGAAAAGAGGGTTTCTAATTTTCTCATTCTATCTTATATAAAAATCTTAGTTAAAATGCTATATAATTATTTATTAAACAACTATATAATAAAGTTTGATTAAGTTTTTAATCAAATAATCAATGTTCATTCATACAATCTTTTTTCGGCTCCGTCCATTTATTCATCAGGGGTTGCCACAATGGAATAAACCACCAACTAAGCCAGCATATGTTTCAATTTCCAATAGCGTGTCTTTGGACGAAACCAGAGCTCCCAGAGGAAACCCATGTGAACACAGGGAGAACATGCAAAGTCCACACAAAATTGGCAACTGAGTCCAGACTCAGACCAGCGACCTTCTTGTGGTTAGGTGACAGTGCTAATCCCTGAACGACTGTGTCGGGTCCAAATAATCAATATAAAAATATAAAATACAAGATTTAATTAACCCATTAGAACTACAATAAACTATTTTAATTAAAACTGATTGTCATATTTATGAAATTGTAAATACAAAACCTAGTTAATTGTCCCTAAAAACAAGTACAGCATTAGAAAATAAGGTATGTCCAACAACAAAAGACGACAAATTGGAATCCTTGTCTAAAATCCTCACTTCCAAAAACACTACTTCCTACCCCCCCCAGGGCTTCAACACACCAAAACTATGTATAAAACAAACAACGATACTCTAAAAGACTTTCAGATCCACATTATTACCAAAACTCAACACTTCTCCCAACAGACTGACTTTTTCAAAACACTGCATATCCCGCAGAGAGAAATTTGATTCGAGTCACAGCAAGTTACAGCGAAGACTGGGTTATTCTGATCACCCCATGTATGCATGTACGCTTCCAATCTGATTTCCTTTGAGACTTGGACAACTCTGAACCAGAGGAATCCTGTTGCTCTGTCACACCGCGGCTCTCTTTCCACCTACGCTTCACCACATCCACCGCGAGCCTCCAAAAAACAAGTGTGACAAACCTCTTACTTCCAGACACAAACTCTGCCTCGCTTCCCCACACCTCGAACTCTACGCCCTGCCAAGATGATCAAGTTTCTCCCTGAGTTTCTGCGAGCACCACCCACCGGCCTCAATACAAACATACTGTCTACGCTCGTAGCTAACGCTGGCTCCTGCGCGCGACGTTCATCCAGCCACGACGGAGCGAATTTCAGCTCTGGTTTTACAGAGCATCTCAAGGGAGGGTGCAGAGAGGCGGCAGAAACTGAGAGGGAACAAAAAAAAAAAGGAAAAATATGAAGAGCAAAGGAGTGGGGCTGCGAATCCATTCCTGTCTTAGCGTGCAGCAAGCATTGCGCATCCCTCAGGACTGCCATCATCAAATCTGGGGCAGGAAGAGAATGTGAAAGCTCACTGATGGCTACTCAAATTTTTGTTGTGATGCAGCTAAATTGTATTGGATGTCATGCTTAAAATGGAAAAATAAAAAGAGCATTAATAAATTTCATCAACAAGATCCGTTTTTACAAGATGTTGATTAGCTTTTATTATAATAAGACTGTCTGGAATACTCAATTCTGATTGGCCAGTTGTAACATTCCAAGATTTGTTATTCTGATGTAACAATCAGCGTGATAGAGAATCATCCGGTTACTTCTAATAACCCTGACTGTCAGTGAATACGTCAAAGTCTCCTCAACGTGGTTATAGTTCTCACAATGCAAGTATCGTGATAATACATCTGGTCCAATTGGGTTGGGGGGTTCCCTCATTCAAAACTACATGAGTGACATATCTTGTGTGTTCTATAGTCTTTGCAATACTTTCCTATCCATATACTTAAATCCACATTCAGATTTGCTTGTCTGTCATGATATTGATTGTTTGGCACCATCTTGTGACCGAATAATGCTCATTTCTATCAGCTTTGTGTTTAATTCTAAATACTAAACTATTAGGGCTCAGAACAATGTTTTATGTCAAATTTTATGAAAGGCCCTTTTTCATGGTTTTCTTGAAATATTTGTGTCTGTTTGGTCAATAGCAACACTCCAAATTTAAGTTTTGTCAGTTTAGTGGTGTACAAAATGCACCCTCATTGGGGGGAAAGCAAATCATACTGAATTGTATGAATGTGATCGTATTAATGCATATGAATTAGCCACTAAATCAAAGAGTAACGAATTGTCGTTGACCTACATAAAAACCGCTAAAACTAATACAATATAAATGTATTTTTATGCTTAGTATTCAAGCCGCTCTCCTTGAATGTAACAATTAGATTAGTGTAGGCTGCATTAATCCATTTGGAATTTTTTTCTCTCTGTAAGCTTTGTTCATTTAAAGAGCTAAGAGTGGAAAGAGTTAATTGTAATATCTCAGATCAATGTTGCGTGTCTAATTTTTTAGCTGTGTAGCGAGCAGCTGCATAATAAGTGGAATGATGTACATCTAATCATTTATTTTCTCATAAAACCAAACAGTTGGGCTTTGACAACAACTGGCTAGATATGTATATATATATATATATATATATATATATATATATATATATATATATATATATATATATACATATATATATATATATACATATATATATATATATACATACATACATACATACATACATACATACATACATACATACATACATACATACATACATACATACATACATACACGCACACAGTTGAAGTCAGAATTGTTAGCCCCTCTGTTTAATTTTCACCGAATTTCTGTTTAAGAGAGAGAACATTTCTACACAGAATAGTTTTATTTCTAATAAATGGTTTATTTTATCTTTGCCATGATGACAGTGAATACTATTTTACTAGATATTTTTCAAGCCACCTCTATAACTAGGCAGGTTAGGGTAATTAGGGTAGTTATTGGATAAACATGGGTTTGTTCTGTAGACAGTCAAACAGAAAATTTGTTTAAAGGGGCAAAAAAGACTTTCTCCAGAAGAGAAAATATTTTCAGACATACTGTAAAAATGTCCTTGCTCTGTTAAACATAATTTGGGAAATAATAATAAAAAACCTAAAAAAAAAATATAATATATATATATAAAAACATACATATATATATATATATATATATATATATATATATATATATATATATATATATATATATATATATATATATATATATATATACAAACATACATATATATATATATACAAACATACATATATATATTAAAAAGGTGTATATGTATAATGTATATGTATCAATAAATGCTCTAGGTAGTATGTGAACTGCTTTAAATGAGACTACAAATGAGGTCTTGGTTGTTCAGTTAATAACCAAGTATTTGTTCGAAAACAAATACATTACAATCATGATTGTTTTTTTCACAATATAAATCATAATCAGTTTAATAATTTGACTGACGTTGTGAAAAATGTTGCATTTATTAAACAAAAAAAAATAAAGACAGCATTTATTCAAATCATAGCCTCACAAACTCAGATCTATTTGGCCTGTAATAAAAACTTACATTTTATAAAATCATAAAGTGCAATTTTAAGTATCTTATCTGTCAACATGTTGCTAAATGCAGAGCGTGTGCAACAAATTGACTCTGTGCTTTATTATTAAAAAATATATAAGAAAAATAAAAAATCTGGTTGCAGTTCACTTGACGGTCACCTGTGTCACTAATAACAGAGGTTGTGAATTTTACATAGAGACTCTTTGTGTAAGATCATTGTAAGCGTTCATCAACAGAGAAATGTGCTAAAAATAAACACGTTTCAAGTTAATGTTGAATCAATATTTAATCCTAATGGCAGCTAAATTGTTAATGAAATACTCTTAAATGAACACTGAATCGTTGACTAGCTCTGTACGAAAAGTAATGTCGAAGCATTGTCAGAATATTAACGCTAGCAATTCAGACTGACCTATGAGCAAACAAAAATCATCAAGTAAACAACGTCTGCAAACTATCCTTGAGAGTAACATGCTTGAATCAATAAGTCAGTTGTGTCCTTTCACATCATTTTAGAGTTTTAGACACCAAGGTGCTGCTAAAAACCATTAAAAAGCCACTCTCATCAATCAGAAGCATAAGAGTAACTAGGCTTTCAAAATCAAACATCGCCATTAAAAGAATTAAAGGTAGACGTGTACATTTCAAATCCAATTAAATGTGAACTCGGGTTACAAAAACAAAATTTCATCCGCTCATTTCCGCTCATTAGAAAACACAAAGCATATATTTTCCAAAGCAGCATGGGGTAAGCCTACGTGAAAATGAAATTTGCTCACATAAAAACAATTATTTCACAATCTGAGCATGTGATGGATGTACCGTAAATAGCACATGATCCACTAGATATGAATCAAGTGTGATATTCATAGCTAAAGAGAAGGGCTTTTACATAATTCATCCAGAAATTCTCACTGCGAGCAAATTCCTCTTGCGCCTCTCATATCCCCTCCATCTAAGGTTATAATTTTATCTAGAATATCTCTATTATCTTTTTTGCTGGCATGAGAGACAACTGTTCTTTGCCATTCATAGAATCCCACAGTTGCAATGATGATGAGCCTTGTTATACAGCATGCTGACATTATAAGTTCAACTGCAAACACTGAAAATGTCACAAAAAGCAAGATGTTCAAAACATTTTCTAAACATGTTTGGTATACCCATAGAAAGATGCTATCTGTTACCTCACTGGCCTTCACCAAGTATGATCTGGGCAAAGTGCGAACTCTCAAATTGGTAATTTTTAGTGGCTTGTTGGTGTTTTATTTATTGTTTATGAGTTGCTTTGAGATTTAAGTTGCATTAACACAGTTGACTTAATTCAAGCCAGCAAGTGACCAATGAAAGTCCAATTTGAATGAAAAAAAATATATTGGTTATAAAAATGTCAGTTACCGTTTCAATATTTGAATGGACTGCTTAATTTAGAGATGGCCAAACTAGGGCCCGAGGGCCAAAATTGGCCCTTTGTAACTTTTCATTTTGCTCACTGTCCCATCTGAGTTTTTTTTTTTTTGAATGGATAGAATGGAACACTCACATTTTAACTATTAGTATTTTTATTTATTTATTTATTTATTAGAAAATAGGCTCATTTCACAACTTCTTTAGAGTTGATGGTTGAGGCAGGAGCACTTTTAGCTTAGCTTAGCACAGACAACTAAATCGGATTAGACCATTAGCATCTCGCTTAAAAATGACCAAAAAGTTTTGAGAATTTTCCTATTTAATCAGAATCAGAACGAGCTTTATTGCCAGGTATGTTCACACATATGAGGAATTTGTTTTCGCGACAGAAGCTTCTTTAGTGCAATAGAATGATAGACAAGACAAAAAAAAACATAATAAAAATATAATAAATATATTTAAAAATAGAAGTAAAACGTGAATGCAAATATACAAATGGACAAGCTATGTACAGGTATATTGCTTTATACAATGTTATATGTGCAGCTGTTATGTGCAAATTGGCATGTAAAGGATTGTTATTAAATAAACAAGTGTATATGTGTAAAAAGTAGTGATGTTTGTTTCACAATCACTATCATCAAGTGTTTATGAGATGGATTGCCTGAGGGAAGAAACTTTCTGTGTTAGGCTGACTCTAAATACAGGCTTAGTCGGGCTTAAAGACTGACACTTCTCGTTACATACTGTAGTGTACTAATACCAACGGAAGATTGATATTTTGTAAGTCGATAGGTCTAGGAACTATACTCTCATTCCGGAGCAATAATCAAGAAACTCTACAGTAATATGGCAGCAGCAGGCACAATGATATTACATGTGTGCCTTGCAAGCATGATGACATTTGTGAGAGACAATTTATAACATCTGATGCAGATCCTAAACCATATCTACTTGAATCAGAATACATGGAAGTTCGCCAACTTTTACGCACTGCATTTTATTATTGCACTTGCTGCAGACATGTATATACAGTAGTTGAGAATAAAGAGTATTAAATTGCAAATATAGTTCCTAGTAATATGTTTATAAGAGCAACTGTTAATTTCCTATTGGCCTTAGTACATGATGTAACTACAAAATTAAAAAAAAAAGAATCAAGCTTTAAAAACCTTTGGTCAGTTGTGAGCGAGCTGCTAATAGTCTAATGAATCTAATTCAATGAAATATGCTAAGACAAGCTCCAAGTATTCCCACCAAATCTGGAGATTGGCTCTTTAACTCAACTGTTTAACTCAAGTTGAGTATTTATTTTTGAAAACTGAAGTGTTCCTTTAAGGGTAAGCAAGTTTGGTTCTAAAGAGCTACTGTCTGAACGCCAGATCAACACTCTGCAAGAATATCGCTGCATAGGACCGAACTTGCTTACCCTTGCCCTGGTCAAAGGTTATTACTGACTTCTAAAATAAGGTAAGGGTCGCTAAATGATGATCATTTTAACTTTGTGTTGAGCTATACCTTTAAACACTGCATGGCTAACTGTAGGTATACGTTTTTGGGGGTAGATTTGTTTTATTTCGCAATATCGAGATTGGACAATGTTCCCCAGCAGGAACGTTTTATGATTGTTCTTGTCGCCAGAGAGGTCGTATTAACGGGATACTTTATATAAGGTGAGCTGTCGCCAAACTCGATGGGCTGAGGTAAGGCATGCCAGGGTTGGGAAGCTAGAGACATTATCTTGATGAAGCTGTGATCAATATAGCCAGTGTAAGCCAATGAAATCCAGATAGCATCTCTTTTAATTGAGATTAGACTCTGCAAGTTCAACGTGTGCCCATCTGATTTAAGAGACGGCTCGGTCTCCCCTGTTAACTCTTCGTGGTGGGAATCAATTATGGCTTCTTCTCTTGACCTCAGGGAGCTGAGATCTGGACAGTGTTGCAGAATGAGGAGGGGGAGATCTTTGCCTGTTCTCTTTTGGGTTTTATGTCGGTGGATACATACCTCCTTTTCTACATATTTTCTTGCCGGGTTTTCTGGCACATTCCTTGGATATTCTTTTTACTGCAAAATGAATAGAAGACTAAAAAATAACATGGGAGTCCATTATGGACATTAGGAGCATGCAACAGCATAACTAGACTGTAAAAGGAAGCGAAGAGTTTATCAAGAAAGAAAAAAACAAACCAAAAAACAAGTTCTCGGACTTAAATCATTATGATAAGTACTGTACAAAACAATTCCCCCACATTTGGCTTTTGAAAATTATTTGAAAACTATTTGCTTTCGAAAATCATTGTGTCTGTATGATAAGTATAGGGTGGGGAAAGAAAACCGACCACCTAAAATGGACGTGCTGCAGCACACAGAAAAATTTGCATGTGCAGGGGATGGTGGGAAGGTTAGGACACACATACAGCCTCAGTCACACACCCACTCACACATTAAGCAGCGGCATGCATTGGGCATGCAGAGATCATGCTTTTTTTTTTTTTTCTTTTATCCCCCGCTGCACTCACTACATTCTGCATGAAGGAAACTGACACAGTGAGATGACAAAGGCAGGTCTGTCCATCCTGCCCGCACATTTACTCACCATCCTCCGTTGGCACGTATATGTTTAAGAATAAGCAGTCCTCACTCTGGTCCTGTACGTAAGATGACACCACTTCAATACTGTTGGTGAACCAAACCGGCAGCATAACGTCCGGTAGCCTGCCCTCCAGCAGAGTTTGTGGACAAACAGGGGCAAACTGAGTTGCGTTCCGGATTTCTGACCACGAAATAGGGGGTTCAGGTGGCTGGAAGCGCCTTTCGCCTGTTGGAGGTGCTGCGTAGGGAACCCCCAGGAACTGAATAACAGGCCCCAAGATCTCATTATTAAGTTCTTTTTTGAATCCCCGCACTTTTCCGTAAGTGGTAGTGACAATGGGGTCCGTTTCATCCAGTTTTTCCGAAGCAGCCAGCTGGGCATGCAGGGCCAAGCCTACTATCCAACACAAGAATGGCAGATCCAGGCTAGCACTGAGGCCTAGCCTCGGACACATGGCCTTCCAGATGCTGCTCAGGCGGTTTGGTTGTTGGAAGGGCATGGTTTAATCCTCTTCACGCTAGTCCCGCTAACAGCAGCGGCGGTAGTTTAGATCCACTCGCACAAAAGAAAGCAATCAAACCCAAGATGTCAGACGTTCCAAGAGTGAAGCTGTCAAAAATCTCAAAGCCTCTTTGCATGGCAAGTATTCCCACATGGATTGAAATACAGATCCAAGTAACATCTTCATCAGGAAGCCAGCTATTCGTCAGGTCCCATCCTATTGACAGTGTAGATTTCCATCCTGGCTACGTGCGGGGCAGGGGTGGGGGAGGCATTTGTGGCAGGTCGTCCGCAGATAAATCAAGTCCGGTGCAGTGGTTGGTCTATATCCTGCAGGAAATCAAGCAAACAAAAAGAAAAGTTAGCGACGAGGCATACTGGACAACAGTGCTGTCTTGGTGTCTATGATCTTAAAGTGCCTGCTAGCAAGCCAGGATGTGCTAGGATCACAGCTCACCAGCATGACACAGCATCTATCATGCAGACCCATGCAGTCAAGTTAACCCGGTGAGATCAGTCCAGGCTGAGACCTGGAGTGCACAATTGCAGCACTGTGATTAGGTCAATCAGTGTGCCTGCGATCAAATGCTAAAATCAAATCTGCTTTCTGGATTTGGCAGGCACAAAGCTAGAGACAGACACACTCAAGGCTTTGTCATATTTCACAACCTATTTCAATCACATACTGTGGTGTTTATTGAAGGTTTCAGACATTATAATACACACAAACAACATAACATAACAATTATTTAAATCAATTTAAAATAATATGAATGCATTTATTAAAAATATATATATTTTAAATGTTTATTAAAATTGAAGTGAAATAAAATTAAAACAAACTAGTGAATAAAAAAAACATCAGTAACTACCTTCAAGCATATTTTGATGATCACATCTGATAAACACAGAATGTTTAGTGTATCCTTTATTTCATTCTTCCTTAAGGTCATATTTTTCTATTTTTAAGAGTATGGGCACTATACACGATATAGCTGCAAAGTCTAATGTGCATGGTGCAAAAGCATTAGCAAGAGTATCCTAATCCACTTTTGCTAATATAAGGACGGAAAAACACGTTCTGTGTCCGGCGCATGGTCTAACAGGGTTCTGCTTATTCTCCTAATGAGTTATGGGTGTGTTTTGAATATAGCATGCATTAAAGCAATCAGAGTCTCATCTCCCATTCCCTTTAAGAGTCAGTTGCGTCGCGCCATGGGGCATATTTACGGACTTTGTAAGTTAAACGCTTTACCAGCGAGAAAACAGTTTAACAGACTGTCTGCAGAGCGAGGATAAAGAATGAGCCTCCTCCATTCAGCCTCTTTACTTTCTCTTTTTCTTTACTTTTATTCTTTACTCATTTACTTTCGTGGAGAAGGAAACTTAATCCAAGTGAAGACATCTATTAGCCTAAATATTTAATTTGCCTTGTTAAGCGCAAAAATTTGTTTCTAAATTATTTCTAAATTCAGTTCTCATTTCCAGCAAACGAATAAATAACCAATAATAACAAAGTGAGGTAAAAAAAAAACTGAGTTATATCCAAACACGTCTTATTCTTATGCCCCATATTGATGCATACGTCTCCAAAACCAGACAGGTGGACAAATCTAAACTTGTTTTTTTATTTAAAACAATTATAAATATGTATGTAATAAATAACACTTATAATAATAATAATAATAATAATAATAATAATAATAATAATAATAATAATAATAATAATAACAACAACAACAACAACAACATTATACAAATGTAAATTGTCATAATAAACTGAATAGGCACCCCGAGATGAGGCATGGAGGTAGTGCTTTTTTTATTTATTTAGTAAATAATATATATTTTTAAAAACTTCTTAACAATTAAATTCCTTTATTTATTTATTTTTTCATATGCAAACATATTTGTGTATTTATTTGTGTATTGCTGTACATCCTTTGAATATTATGTAATGTATATGAACCCACATAGGCGCATAACCAGGGCTGAAGTGGGACTCCTTTTCAGCCCTGTAGTTTCAAGCCTTAGACCGGCCCACCTCAGTTCACGACTATTAAAATAACGTTGTTTCCAATTAAGTTTCTAATGACATTGTCACATCTTTTTCAAGGACCCAGCTGTTTTAGAGCTTTAAATGTTTTTCATAAATATGAGAACTTTAAAGGGTAGCTAAATCTCCAACACTATTCTTCAAAACACCACAATGTCCTTTCCAGCGATATCTGAATATATATTCTGTGCAAAATCCTTTATAGATATCCAGTCCTTTGTCAAACAAACAATAAAAATAAAATATGTACACCTATATAATAACCCAAACAGTATTGTATGTCTTAACACCAAAAAAAAAAAAATAAAAATAATATATATATATATATATATATATATATATATATATATATATAAAACATATTACTCAGGTGAGGTTTGAGTTCGGGTCGGCGGACCACTGAACCAAAATGGCGCTAGTGAGTTTGGAAGAAAAATAAATAAATATTGCACTGTTACCAGCAAGACTCTTTCTATTGATGGTTTAATCTTTTTCTCCCCTTTTTAGATTTCTGATCAAGTTATGTAAGATTTATTAATGTGTTGTGAATCATCTGATTTTGGTGTAATATTCATTAATATTTATTATTCAAATTCATGTTCACTAAGGTGCCGCTGTTTGGGGTCGATTGACAGTTACATCATCAATTCATCCGGGAATTCATACAGGAATTCTCCCGTCCTCCTGATTAACCAATCCGGGCCTGCACAACCTATGGCGCACTTCTGTTCAGATTTTATTGAGAACATTCACTCTCCATTTGATCATGTTCTGCATCGCTTTTGCGTAAATGTTCAGTGGTACCAAATAAACAAACCCATGTTAAACAGCTACAGTAACTAGCAAACTTGAAAGCAAGCAAGTGAAAGGCAACAACAAAATCAATCACAATCCATGCTTTTAGGTAAATACAATGAAGTATAAACACCTTGCCTTGGTGTGTCTCCTCACAACACATCCAAAAATTATCACACGTCAGGTCACTATGTAAAGAGCAGGTTTTATTTTGTGGCTTTTTAAACATATTCAACCACATGAGCATTTACTCTATAAAAGCAGCTTGATGATTTTCGACTTTATTTGAAAGTGCCTAAAACCATCTGGAAATGGACCATCTGAAAATGTTTTAGACTTCATCCACTTCACATTAAATTGCTGAAAACACATCTTAATATGAGGTTTCAACAGGGCTCTACTTCACTGTTTACTTGCTTGCATGAAGTGGATGAATTTACATGTTATAAATCCAACAGCTCTAAATCTCCACACTGCAGTGCAGGCTAGTCTGTCAGCGTCCATTCCCTGTCATAGATCAACAATCAGGTTCATTCTAACAATTATTACAGGATGAAATACATTTACCTACATGCATTTAAAATCTAAATATTTCACAAGACAATATATCAGATAGTCCTGAGTTATGAAGTGCTATTGTGTTGAAGAAAAAAAAAAAAAACTCATGCGGGGGATTAAAGAGCCCCTATTATGGGGTTTTTGAAAATTACCTTCCATGCAGTGTGTAACAGCTCTAAGTGAATGAAAACATCATTTAGGGGTTTAAATCTGAAATCTGAAAAAGCACCATGTTTAATATGACTCAGAGTTGAGTCAGTCAAATGAAATATTTGTTTTGTGTTTGGATCATGTGACTGCTCATAAATAAAATTACAGTGAAGTATTCAGTTTCTGAGTAGCCTATATTAGGTTAAATAATTTTTTTAATGTCAATCCATATTACACTACTTTGACCATAATGAACCAGGATTTACAAACTATTCACAGCACTGAAAGTATTCTCCTGGAAAAAAAAAACTCAGTCACAAGAGTAAGAACAAAAACAAATTGTAAGAATAATTTACAGTGAGGTGCACATCACGTCTGCACAACCGGTAAGTAATTGAAGCGATTTATGCATCACTGAGACACAGCACACAGCCCTCCAGTATCTGTGGACACTTCAGAACATTTGAGATCTAGTATGCCTACATGACAACTTTCTAGTGCCTTATAATAGGGTACATTTATGGCTTTTGTTGGCTTACAAATTACTCAGAATACAGAGTACGCGCAAGATCAGATTTGGATCGATACCAACCGGCCAATTCCCTATCCAGCAAAAATATGCAATATCGAACCGATACTCAATTCAAGTATCCCTACTACTATTAAAATGTTATAAAACTGTCAAATTTTAGGAACAAAAACTGCAAAAAAATCTTTGATATATATATATATATATATATATATATATATATATATATATATATATATATATATATATATATATATATATATATATATATATATATATATAAGTATTATTATCATTTTTGTTAGAAAATTACTAAATAAATACTCAGCAAGTTTTTATTCTTACCTTTTAAATTTCCTTATTTTTCAGACTTAAAATTATTTTAATTAGTGTTTTATGCATTAACAAACAGACCTTGACCAAAACAAGTGTCAAGTAATTAACAAAAAGCTCCAGTGCTATGAAAAATCCACAAGCTCAACATTAACTGAACACATATTGTTAAAATAACACAACAAGAAGCAGAATCTTAAAAATCCCTCCACATCAATTTAGTACATCATCCTCACAATCCTCAACAACCTTGCGAATGAGCAGGAACTATATTTGGATCCCCACCAGAACACAAGACTTAATAAGGAATGGAGGTTCGTCTTCCCCAGTGGACGATGCGACGAGCGGATTCGGAACAAGCTTTCGCTCAGCACGGTAAATGAGAAAAACACCTCTGCTTCCACCACCTTACAATAGGCTTTATGTTGCAGAATAATGGGGCGTTTGTCTCGAGGACTACTGTAACACCACACACAGCCTCCTCTGCACACAGCTCGCCAACAACCAGATCATTCATGATGATGAGCCCTGCAGATCCGGACTGAGCGCAACACAGCCAGGGGTGTTTCCTAAACAACGACAGAATTCGCTGCTGAGCTACAGATCACAATACTTTTGCCTTAAAAGAAACACAATTACTTTACTTAAAACAGTGAGTATACTAATTGTAACTTGGAACTGTTAAATTATACAGTTCAGTTACTTAATTTTACATAAAGTCATTTTTTTAGACAGGAAATATTATAAGTGGTTTGGTTATAAAAAAAAATGTAGCTGAAATTAGGTCCAGAGAAGCACACTGAATGGGTCTGAATAAGACTTTTGAGTCATAAGTCTTGTAGGCTAGAATCTATGGTTCACAATCATGTGAAGATTGTTCTGTTCTCTCATTCAGAGACATTTCAACGATTTAATATTTGTAAAGTCTATTTTGGGTCAGCATACTGTATGCGTGGGAGTGACAGTGGTCATGAATAATTCACACATGGAGAGACAAAAGACACTCCTCCATAGGCTAATGTTCACCCATCCAGGGCATTGTAAAGCAATGTCCAGCTGCAAAAGCTAGCCCAAAGTAAATGCTTGTTGTATTACTTGCACAAAATAATGTATTTGAAATTAAAAACTTTCTTGCGCATTAATCCAGCATTTAAAATAATTTCTGAATTATTCTGAGACTAAAGTAGGGTAATGACAAAAGCTTTTACCACAAGAATAAATAATATTTTAAACATGAAAAATTATACTGAATCACTTTAAATCGAAATAATATTTTAAAAACCTATATATATATATATATATATATATATATATATATATATATATATATATATATATATATATACACATGAAACGTGATATGTGTTATTTACTCATTTTTTTATTTTTATTTTTTTACCAGTCAAAGTTTGGAAATGGTTAACCATGGCTGCAATTAATTGGGCAATATATATAGTATATATTATATATATATATAAATATATATAAATATATATATATATATATATATATATATATACATATATATATATATACATATATACATACATACATACATACATATATATATATATTTATATATATATATATATTTATATATATAATATACTATATATATTGCCCAATTAATTGCAGCCATGGTTAACCATTTCCTAACTTTGACTGGTAAAAAAATAAAAATAAAAAAATGAATAAATAACACATATCACGTTTCATGTTCTGAATAAAGCAGCATCAGATCATGGTGGTCCTGTGAGGTCAAATGGGCCATAATTCCAACTTATTCCGGAGGACAATGAAACGACCTTAAAGCCAGCGGGCTGCGTTTGTTTGTGGGCGTGCACGAATTCAGGCAGCTGTCATCATCATTTGTGTTAACGGCCGACACGGGAAGAGCCTGTGTGATGCCCGCTCTGCCGGGAGATTTTTATGGATTATCAAGCAAAACAACATTTGTTTTTAAAATGAGTTGAAAAGTTTACCTTCCAAGCTTTATGCAGGTATTCTCTCAAGTACCTCTCTCATATATTTGTAGAGATTCCAGTTTTTTCTGACCACAGTTTACATGAAATATGTGATTATCGTATCCAACTGGCCTGGATTGCCATGGAATACAATGTAATGGTTAAGCAATGAGAATAATTTGGCCAAATAGAGAAAAAAAAAAACAAGAGAAAAATTTGTTTTTATCATAAAAATCATCATTTTATCATTATTATTTTGTGAGAATAAGAATTATTATTATTTTGTGCATTTTGCAACTGGATTCACATGTTTTGACAACAGTACCCTTTCTGTAGCACCCATAATTTTACCTGCAAATACAAAGAGTGTCATTTCTTTGAATACTACTTAAAGGATCAGTTCACTTAATTATTAAAAGTTTTAATTACTGAAAACATAGATGAGCAAAGTCATTTTTACAGTTTTTATTGCCACTCAAAAGAGTTCTTGGAGCTTCATGATTACAGTTAAACCACTGAAGTCACATGGAATGTTATGACAATGTTTTTGGTTCTGGACTTTAAACATTTTATGATCATTGCTGTCTTTGGAGAATCAGAGAACTCTCAGATTTCATCTAAAAAAATTAATTAATTAATTAATTTTTGTTCTGGAGATTAATGAAAGTCCTAGGGGATTGGACAAACATGAGGATGAATAGCAGAATTTTCATTTTTGGGTGAACTAACACTTAAGAGGACTGCTTCCCTTATTTTGCTATATTATTCAGGTTTTTGATCTTACTCATGCACATAGAAACTCAAACTAAAAGATGCAGATGTTGGCATGCTTATTTGGTCACTTTCAAGTCCATATGTTTCTGAACATTTATTGGAAAAATGCATTAAGGAAAATAAATGTTTTGAACTTTGGTTGACTAACAATGATTTCGGAAAAAGTAACCCAGACAGAGAACACACAGGGCTGAATGGAGTAGGAGCTGACCTCTTTTGACACCCATGTAATGGATTCCACAGACAATGCTTAGAGAGCCTCCATCCCATCTGATCAAAATATGCAGCCCAGAGGTCTAATCTACTGTAATAAAATGGGCCGATTTCAGTAATAGCACTGCAGTTTTGTATTTTGTTAATGGTGAACCAGAAACTGCTTGCGTTTTATTCCATTCAAAAGGTTTTCAAACAGAACAGTCCAATTCTAGAAGGGCTGAGCTAGAAACAGATTACTGTGGTCTAATAGGTTTTTAACAGTGGTCGGTTTTGACAACATCATATTAACTTTTTAAATAAAATGCGCATATTTTAGTCATTTTAATAAACAATCATATTTCAAGACATTAAAGTAAACCCATTTGGTTTTCATAGACACACCAGTGTATACTATAGTTTGTTGTTTGTGAAAAAATTCCTAATATAATTAAAATAATGTTAATATATTATTTAATATCCTAAAATATTTAAAATTTTAATATTATAATAGAATTATTTTTAGTAACATTTTAATACAATAAATAATAATAATAGCACAATAATAAATATACAAACAAACAAATAAATAAATAAATAAATAAATAAATAAATAAATAAACAAACAAATAAATAAATAAATAAATACATTTTATAATATTGTTTAAGGTACACTCACTGGCTACTTTATTAGGTACACCTGTCCAACTGCTTGTTAATGCCAATCACATGGTAGCAACTTAATGCATTTAAGCATGTAGACGTGGTCAAGTCGATCTGCTGCACCTCAAACAAAGCATCAATATGGGAAAGAAAGGTGATTTAAGTGACTTTAAACATGGCATGGTTGTTGGTGCCAGACAGGCTGGTCAGAGTATTTCAGAAACTGCTGATCTACTGGGATTTTTATGCATAACCATCTCGAGCAGCAGTTCTGTGGGAGTAAATGCCTTGTTGATGCCAGAGGTCAGAGGATAATCGCCAGGCTGGTTCTAGATGATAGAAAGACAACATTAACTCAAATAACCACTTGTTACAACTAAGGTATGCAGACAGGTCTCTAGAACGCATAACATGTTGAACCTTGAGGCGGATGGGCTACAGCAGCAGAGGACCACACCAGGTGCCACTCCTGTCAACTAAGAACAGGAGACTGAGGCTACAATTTGCACAGGCTCACCAAAATTGGACAAAATAAGATTGGAAAAAACATTCCGCTGAATTATTTTGGGAGTATCATAGCTAAACCTTAATATGTGACATAAAAAAAATAATATCTTAATAACTTTTATTTAATGTTTAAATGCAAGTCCAATTAGAAGCACTTAATTTGGTAAACAAAACAAGTCTCTCATATATCTGCTAAAAAACAGAAAATATTACTTCACAAACTGTATTTAAAAAAAAATCATAAGCATACTTCCATATAAGTAAATATAGATTTACACACATTTACTCAAATAAACAAACAGAATTAATGATGGCTAAAAATCTGCAGAAAATCTGCGGAATTCTGTGCGTAGGCCTACTGATGAGTCTCGATTTCTGTTGCCTAGTGAAATTACCAGTGAAGTATTGTTGAAATGATTGACATTTTTGCAAGTATTAGTAGTGTGTGGAACGTTTCCTTGTGTCTTATATAAACAAAAACAAAAAATAAGAAGAATAAGAATAAAAACTTATTTTAATTTTTGAAAAAATGTACAACAATAATTAATGATTTTACATTACTGTGTTATTATTGTGTGTTTACATTTTGAGTTGGGGTAGAAAATAATAACAGGGCTCGAAATTGCGACCATTTTGGTCGCATATGCGCCCGAAATTTTATCTATGCGACCTCAAAAAATATTTGGGTGCATTTCTGCGAGTGCTTAAAATAGTTGTGTGCGACCAGTTTTTACTGCAAAATGTTCACCACATGCGCGGATTCGGGAGACATTCACGCAGAATGCATCTCTCTAAGCTCTTTGTCTGCACTTGAAACGGGAAACGCATCGCTCAGGAATGGTTTAAAACAGTTGTCATGTCATCTTGCTGCAGTAACAAGTCCGTAATGCTTGCCCCGCCTTCGCGCTCTTCTTATTGGCCCACCACTGCTCTAGCACTGAACGCGAATGATTGGTTAATATCAGCTGTCAATCACTCAGCCAGCGCCTTCTTGCTTGGGATGACAGAGAGAGCTACTACCGCGAAAAACTAAAGCGCTAAAAATGAGAATGAAAATGACACTGACAGATTTTGTTTTAGAAACCATGACATCTAAAGTTATAAATAATGACACATCTTAGTTGTGATCATGTGCTGAATGTTAGTCCACCATCTACACTTTTCCAAGAGTGGATAAAAGACTCCGTTGGCTTCAAGTCCGCTATTAAAAGTCTGTGGGATGAAGTTTTCAGGTAACAGTTTGCCACATCTAGCACGAGAGCTTCTGTTTAATCCTTCATAAACGCCAGATGCTATCCGCTGTGCAAGGGACAGCTATATGTAAAATTTAACACTACGTACAACATCGGCATCGCAAACGGGCTTACACTGAGTAAACTAATATCGCTACTCATGAAAAGACAGTATTGCTATTTACATGACGTATGCATATAATAAGGCACATTATATGTCAAAAGCATCAGTGCAATATCAGACAGCACTTGTGAGAACAGCACAGTTATGCCGTTAACAGATTCATTCAAGCAGTGCGTGCAGGGCCGGTGAGCGCTCCGTGTATGCTTTGGTCACTCAGTCATGTTATAAAATGTATTTTCTTGTGATAACGGGATTTCGATGAGAAATATTTTCCTCACGCTTGCATATATATATATATTTTTTGCTTGTTAGTTTGATTACTGTTGATTTCAAATGCAATAAATCTGTTTGTATAAAACTTGTAGTAACGGTGCTCTTAATTGGTGGGTGCGACTAAATTTTGGCTGATGCGCCTAACTTTTTAAAGTTAGGAGCATCGGTGCTACCAAGAAAAAAGGTTAATTTCGAGCCCTGAATAATATACAATTATTTGATCATTCAATAAATATTATTATTATTATTATTATTATTATTAATATTATCATTATTATTATTATTATTATTATTGTTATTATAATTATGGACTGTTTTAAGAAACTTCTTAAGACTCAACGCTTTTACATTGCTTTTAACTTAGGATGATTATTATTTTATTTTTTTATTCTATCTTATGGTTCATATTTTTATTGTTTTGTTGTAGCTTTTTATTGTTGTGCTGTTTTTGCTATTGTTAGTATTTTGCCTTGTAGTCCTTTGAACAGCACATTATGTATTATTATTATTATTATTATTATTATTATTAGAATAATTATTGTTAACTTCCGGCTGCATTTTTATCCTTTATAGCAACAACTTGGTTCTACCCCATTTCAACATTTTTTTTTTTGATTATTTCCAGTAAAGCTCATAATTGATAAAAAAAAAAAAAAAAATTGTGTCAAAAACAAACCCGTTCTGCAAAGCTGAATCTGTTAACTGGAGTGTTTTATTTATCCATGATTAGTCCGTCTCACTTTGGCCCAGTTGACATTTCTACTCCCCTCACTTCATATTTCAAAACAAATTGCTCCTATTGACGGTAGCCTATCAATGACAAGCTTCAAAAAGATGCAAAACAGTCTGTTCTAGCGCATAATGAGATAAACAGAGACGCCAGATGAGAAATCCAGTGCATTGATTGTGTACTGTATTGTTAATGAGCCTATAAAATCGCCTAGGAGATTTTTACAATAGAGTGAGAGGGAAGAAAAATAAAATAAAACCTACTGCTTAAACCTATTACACCTATAATAAACGCCTTCATTCCATGTTTGATAGTAAATTTACTTATTTGACACCCCCATTAAAAAATTATATAAATAAAAACATTAATTAATTAAAATGTTTCTTGAGCACCAAATAAGCACTTCAGAATGATTGAAGAATCGTGCATGTGACACTAAAAGCAGGGGTAATGACTCCTAAATCGAGTTTTTACTTTTATCATTTTAAGATAAAAATATTTGTATTTATTTATTTATTTATTTATTTATTGAGTTTGTAATGAGATTAATATATTGGCTCAAAAGGTCAAAAGATAGAAAGGGGGCTTAGAGCACTGAATAGAGAAATATCCTCTGAGACAGTACACGTAACAATCTCTGTCGGGATCTTAATAGTGTTTTCTTTGCAGATAAACAGAGAAACCAGAACACAGACACTGTAAATCTCTATAGGATACACACAATTTCTCTCAATTTCCCTTTAAACCATCTCATGCTATGCCTTTGTTTTTTACTTACAGTATATTCGTGTATCTATACTCCAAGTGTTTTTTGTAAGGCTGGTGTACTTATAGCATCGTCCCTCATATGCATTACTTCTGTTTGAACTGCTAGAAATGCTAAGAATTGGATACGCATTTGTTCACATGGTCAAACATAAATTCAGCTTTGCCAAAAAATAAATAAATAAATCAGCTCACTTTAGAGTACATTAATCTAGTCCTTCTCCTTTCATCAATTAAATCCTACCCAAACTATTTGTTTTGTGAAATATTTTGGCTGTTTAGCTTCGGAATAAATGCCACTGATGTTATATAATGGAAACAAAATAAAAATAAAAATAAGAAACATTCGTGAATTTTCCCCTGTGGGTTTGATATCTTTGTCTCTCAATGCCATGCTTGTGTATTCTCTTGAAGTTTTTTTAGTCTGTTTTGTCATTTCTTTCAGCTTGAAGTGCTTATCGTGTAGCTCCTGCTGTGAGTTGTCCTGTTAAAGACCGAGAGCTCTTAAGCCCAGGACTGTGAATCTCAGTTATAGTTACAGATCCTGTGTCTCAGATAAGACTTAAGCACACCTACAAAAAACAAAGAAAAAAATAAAGAACTATTTAAAAGAAAATAATTTCATCAGCTATTTTTATTATTGCAATTGAATATTTTATTTAAAAAAAAAGTGTTTTGTTGAAGAGGAAATAATTACAAATCAGATAATAATAAATAAAACACTAAGAATGCATTAAAATGTTTAAAAATGGAGAGTAAAGACATTTATTATTTGTATTTCATTATTTATTTTATGCACAGTAACTTACAAATGTGCATTTAACCATTTATTTAATATTTAATTAAATATTTTTACAAACTGCCTACCAGGTTTACAGTAATTAGCTTTTTTTTATTATTTAAAATAACACCTTTTTATACAAAAATAATCCACCAGATTTAACGGATTCATTTAGACAGCAGATTTAACAATGAAGAAAGCATGTGCCTACATGAATTAGAGCTGCAGAATTAATCAAAAAAAGACAGCGATCTCGATTCGACCCCCAAGACGATCCTAATCCAGCATTTCTACGATTCTGCTAATCATATTGTCAAGTTCAGAAGAAAAGCAAGGGCGGCTGCATGAGTCTTTTCATGGTTTCACATACATTGCTCAGCGACATGGACACCTCCAAATGATGTTGAAAGAGTCACATACTGTATTTATATGGTATATTCACCTAAAAATGTCATTTTTTTCTTCATATAATGCTATATTCCCGGCTGGGAAATCACACGTGACGTGAGCTGCTATCACAGAGAGTGGGGGTGGCGCTCTCTACTTAATGATAGATGCGTGTGCGTCTACTTAAGAGCACAAAACCTGCATAGGCTGTAAGTAGCAGGTAATAAAGTAGTAAATAATATTCAGTTTGTGGCACAGATTGATCGTTTGGGTGCCGGGCGTGAAGTATGAACAGCACTTAGCAGTGAAAATGAAACCGAAAGCGTGCACATCATTTAGAAAAATCATCGCATTTTAGAGTTATGATAACGACAAGCATATGTTTTGTTTTTTCTTTCATAGCGAACACACAGTTGTGCATGAAAATAAATGTTTACAGTGTCAGTATAACTACTTCAGCTTATATAATGTTGATTTTACCAGTGCACTCAATTGTCAATCACAGATTGCAAGCATAGGCCTATATCTCAAACATAATTCAACATCAGAAATACTTTAGTGGAATAGAATTCTCTATACAAACCAGGAGACCTGCATATACTCTTATTATTGTTGTTTTACCATATCTTTGAGAAAAAACAATACTAATTGCAGACTCATATTAACCTTTTACATCTACAGAATCGTGAGAAAATCGTGATCATAAATAATTCTCATTTTACCCAGAATCGTGCAGCTCTAACATTCATTCATTCATTTTCTTTTTGGCTTAGTCCCTTTTATTAATCGCCAACTTATCCAGCAAGTTTTTACACAGCGGATGCCCTTCCAGCCGCAACCCATCTCTTGGAAACATCCACAAACACATTTACACATCATACACTCCGGACAATTTAGCCTACCCAATTCACCTGTACTGCATGTCTTTGGACTGTGGGGGAAACCGGAGCACCCGGAGGAAACCCACGCAAAGGCAGGGAGAACATGCAAACTCCACACAGAAACGCCAGCTGACCCGAGGTTCGAACCAGCGACCTTCTTGCTGTGAGGCAACAGCACTAACTACTGCGCCACTGCTGAATCTTCCAGCAATGACTGATTTGTTCTGTGTACATAAAATACACAACTGTTATAATCTTCATTTTGAAGTATGGAATTAAAAAAATCGACTGCAATAGTTTATCAAAATGCTGTAGTTCTTGTCAAAATACAAATCTACCTCCTACGTAAAGAACATGACAAACATCTACTTTCCTATTCATACTGGCACCTGAGTACAACAGAGATGAGAAAGGTAGAGTGCAAAGCGGAAAACAAATGGCTGATTATTTTAGCGAAGGCCATCAGAAGTTGTGAACTGAGGCCAGGAGAGTGAGTTACTGCAGCAGTCGGTCAAATCCGCGGCCATTTCATCAGCGCAAGCTCACACTCACCTTAATGATCTCATCTCAACCGCAATAAGACTTTGGGAGAAATTTATAGGCCAAAGTTTATATGATTATAGTGAATATGCTTAGCTCGCAGGTCACGGTGCCGGTGCTGGTGAGTTTGGGGAATCTAAAGTCTGATTGAGGCGTTTATTACAGCCGCCATCAAAGACTCATTAAAAATTAACCATCATTTGCATGACGGAGTGATCCATCATAGCATCAGAACAGTCAGTAGCGCCATCCGCACATCATTTAAGAGTGGTGCAACACAGTGACAGTAAACATCAGGTCTTTTTTCAAAACTATCATGCTAGAAGTATAGTGTGCAGGGTGGGTGGGGGTGGGGGGTAGTCAATATGGCTAATTAAGAATCCGCAAACATTAGAGGAACAACTCAAGCAAAAAAATTACAGACTACCCTCACGCCATTCCAAAACCACACACTATGACAAATGCTGGGTTCCACACAACCATTTTGTGTTAGGACAACATGAAGGAATTAAGTTACCTTACTAGTTTCTGCAGAATTAGGTGGCTTAAACATAAAACAATTAAAAGTAGTCTCCAAAAAAAACTTAAGATTTATTTTTTTCATTTTATTTTAATAAAGTAGTTTGAACAAACGCCATTTTTGGAGTGTATGCTACTATTTTTTTATTTTTGTTTCCAAAAAAACCACCTCTAAATGTCACTCAACAATATTTTCATTTTCATTTCACTTTATGAAGCTTATTGTCTAAAGGAAAAACTGCACATAAAATTATCCCTTTAGATATTTCCATAATTTCTAAACTATAAAAAGTAACTGGACAGATTACACAATCAAAATGTTTTCTCACCCTTCATTATAAAAGAAGGTATTGAAATATCTGCTGAGGAAAAAAGTTAAAGTTTTAGAATGACGAGACAGTCAGTAAATAACTCAATTTTAATTATTTCAAATATGCAAAGTATGTGTGATTTATTTGTACTAATTAATTCTCTTAACCCAGTTCACCACTCGAATACTATGCACTAAAAAAAAAATTCTGCACTGTAAAACCTAAAAAGTGTAACTCAAACCATTTGAGGAAACAGTTCAAAAATGAATCCTAATGAGTGAACTTAATCTATTTGAGCAAACGAAGCAATTTGAGCACAGTAAAACCCCATAAATGAAGAGAACTCACACCCACTGAGTACCGTAAAACCCAATAAATTAAGGCAACTCAAATCGTTTGAGAATGATTGCTATACAAAACATTTGAATAAAAAAAAAACTAATCTGAGTACTGTGAACTTACTCAATTTAAGTTGAAGTAATGATGTATTTAATTAACTCATTACCTTTAACACTAAGCTCAAAACTCTTTTCAAATGAATAGAAATAACAATTTTGAGTTGACTGTTGGGTTTTACATTTTGGGTTCCACACAATTCCACGCATATCGATCAATACCTAGTTCAGACTGCACAATTTTCAAAGTAGATGTTTTCACACTGCATGACTATTTGGGGTAGCGTTGTCGCTGCTTAGTTTACACTGCAAGATTTGACGAATTTGAAGAATTGACAACAGGGGGTTTCACACTGCATGACTTTAGAATAGAAAGAATCGCTGAAAACTTTGTCTCAGTCAGCAAACACATGCGAGAAGTGACATGAAAACAACACAAGATCACGTATCTTTTGTTATTAACTACATAATAAGAAAGAAGCCTTTAGTGGGGTAGAAAGGGTACTTATATTCCTCACCTGGCATTTGAAGGGATTAGCAATTTGCCCTCAACTTTTCTTTTTCGACCCAATTGTGATATTGCTCAGTTGACAAGTCAAACAGACACAGGTGGTCCTGACAAATTTCTGCTAGTTTTTCCTTCAATTCTTGGGTCCAAATAGACTGAAAAGAAGCACTTTTAACTCCCCCCCCCCCCAACCTCCCGCTGAACTGCAGATACCCATACTAGTGGATGCTGCTCTCATTGGCTGTAAGTAATCATTAATGTTTTTTTTTTTTCAATCAAAACACATTTTACAATAAAATTAATGCTAAAATCATGCAGTCTGAACTCGGCATAAGTTAACATAATTTTCCTAACAAATTTAGGTGGATTAAACCTAAAAAAATTAAGTTGCCCAGAAAAAAACTCAAGAATTGTGTAATTGCATTTTAAATAACCTCATTGGTTTAAATGTAAATGTTAAGGCTCTCTCACAACAAAGTATTGGGAGTAGTATGCTCAAATCTGTCAATCAAGGTCCAGCTTGACCAATAGTAAGAGTTTGGGGCGAGGCTACGGTCAGTTTAAGCAACGAACTTCAAATCTAGCAAAGCTTATTTCAGCAGAACATACAAATATATACATACAGACCCCATATTTATTTTTCCCAATTTCAGTTTAACTGAGAGAAGATTTTTTTCAACATATTTCTAAACATAATAGTTTTAATAACTCATTTATAATAACTGATTTATTTTACTTTTGCTATGATGAGTCAATAATATTTTAACAGATATTTATCAGGACACTTTTATGCAGATTAAATTGACATTTAAAGGCTTAACTAGGTTAATTGGGTTAACTAGGCAGAATAAGTTATTGTATAATGATGGTTTGTTCTGTAGGCTATCAGAAATAAAGGTGCTAATAATTGAGCTTAAAATGTTTTTTTTTTTAAGTTTTTAAACTGTTTTATTCTAGCTGAAATAAAACAAATAAGACTTTCTCCTGATAAGAAAATATTATCAGACATACTGTGAAAATACCTTTGCTCTTTTAAACATCATTTGGGAAATCAAAAAAAATAAATAAAAAAAATGGGTGTTTAATAATTCTAATTCAATTTTTTTTTTAATTTTCAATAATTCTAATTTAATTTTAACTGTATATATTTCAAACTTTTAAAAAGTAGCATAATATAGCAGCATTAATAATTATAGATTAACATTTTACCTGAGTACAAAATTCTGATTATTAACTAGTGACGGGACCTTTTAACAGCCTATAATTAATATATTAGCCATTTTTTTGTACTTAATTTATATCTATTTGAATTCTACATGATATTATTTTACACCCCTAGTCATTACCTAAATCTCACTATACTATCTTCTTAGCTATTAGGCAGTAAATTAGAAGTTTGAGCTGAATGCCACAGTTAACGTTTTGTTATCAGCACGAATTGTACTTTAAATTCAAGCATGCCTATAATAATAAATAATTAGCATACAGCTTTAAAAAGAATGTGGGGTGAGCAAATAACCCATTTTAAATGTTCAAGTGAACCATTCCTTTAAGATTCTAATGAGGCTGTGTGTAAAAGAAACGCACAATAGAGCAAATGCGCAATGAGAACACCTCCATCTCCTGAGACTGCAGAGAGCTGCATGTGAAGATGTGATGACAGAAAGCAGATGTCGATGTGAAACAAGCAGAGATGAAAGCCAAAGACTAATTTTGACGACCGGTACTTTTTGTCCTCGAATGACAACACGAGCAGACGTCAATCGAACTAAAAAGACAAACCCAAAGTGAGACTGCTGCAGCAGAGCTGATCTTACTGACGTACGCCGCATTCAGTGTCAAGTATAGTCACAGAAAGACTTTAAAAGCATTCTGTGAAAAATCGCACAAACGCACATATGCAAATCTCAACGCCTACGCTCTCCGAAAAACATACACAATTACGCATTGCTCATTCGCAGCACCTGCAGCAGCGAATGCTTGGAGAAATGCTGAGGTGTATGACCACCGCTGGGCTTTGCATTATTCATTACAAAGGTACAGCTAGAGGCTTATCTGCATGTCCAACTCAAACATACTGACTCACTTCTTCACATATACAAACATGAAACACAAGATTCCTTTCTAATGCATACATGCTATATACAGAAACAGGGTCTTTCATTTTGTTTGGCAGTTCTGAACACTAGCTTTGTTTAATTTACGAAACTTTTTGGGGGATATTTTGGTGCATTCAAGGTAGAATTGTTCTTCGTTGTGATGACAGGTTGATTTGCAGCAATATGGCTTTTTGACAGTGAAAAGACTGTAGTTGAGTCCTAAAAACTCTGTAAACTCTGCAAACTGCAATGAAGGAACTGTTGAGTGCATGATTAAACAAATTGTCCAAACGCACTTGCAATGACGGTTTTATTATTATTATTATTATTGTTATTATTTTGTTTCCTTTTATTTGCTTGCACATATTTCTGTTAAACTGTTGCTTTAGTTTGGATGGATGGATGGATGGATGGATGGATGGATGGATGGATGGATGGATGGATGGATGGATGGATGGATGGATGGATGGATGGATGGATGGATGGATGGATGGATGGATGGATGGATGGATGGATGGATGGATGGATGGATGGATGGATGGATGGATGGATGGATGGATGGATGGATGGATGGATGGATGGATGGATGGATGGATGGATGGATGGATGGATGGATGGATGGATGGATGGATGGATGGATGGATGGATGGATGGATAGATAGATAGATAGATAGATAGATAGATAGATAGATAGATAGATAGATAGATAGATAGATAGATAGATAGATAGATAGATAGATAGGCTCTGTGTAGTGAATGCTGCTCCATCTGAAAGCATGTGGTGGATAACTGGCTTTACTGGCAAAATAGCATGCAAAATCAGCAAGACCTAATTCATTATATATTAGGGTTGTTAAAAGTTTCTAGTTCGGTACAAATCTGTACTAAAATGTTACAAATGTCTATTTCCTGCTAACATTTGAGAGCTGTTGAGCACATACTTAACAGTGGCTGGCCGTTATGTTCACATGCTCAACAGAAATTACTGTGATTCGGCATAACGGTCATTGATTCACCATTTTTTCATCACTGTTCACTGAGTGCAAATAGATTCATAGACATTAGAGTGGTTCAAAAGCCATGTAGACCAGTTAATATCAGCAGATCACTCTTATGTGGTATAAACTAATGTGCCGACATGATAATAATGTGTTGACTTGCAAGACCCTGATTATAATTGCTTGCTTGCTTGCTTTTTTTAATTGAGCTAGGTTTATATCAACCAAAAAATCTATATTGTAAAGTATTATCACAGTTTATATTAATGTTATTAGCTCATAGAGACCAACTGAACTATGCAGCTTTGTCCATGTATCCGTGTTTGCACTTGGTGAACAGTGCTCAAATGTTAGCGAGAAGTTAACGTTTTTAAAATTTCATACCAATTAATACCAATTAGAGGTCTGCACTAGACTAATTTTTTCAGTCCCGCTCCCGCAAGTTTTTTTTCTGCTCCCACTGTTTATTCAGCCTTAGTTCGCTGCCCGCTTAGAATAATTTTCTACCAGACCTGAACGTTTCCCGCTAAACTTAGTTTCCTGGTTTCTTAGTAAACTGGTTTCCAAAATCTCATGTTTAAATTGCGTACTACCAAAAGAGAGAGATACAGTAACAGATAAAACCGTAGGTTGTGCAAGGATTGTGGGCTAAATGTCAGTTTTGCTTGCTGCCTTAAACCTGAGGTTCTAGTCTAGTGACTGCTAAAAGGTAAAACTTTGAGGTATCATCACATCGCGCAAAGGATAAGTTATTTTCCATTTGTGCCTATGACGCAAAAAAAAAGACTTGCACCGATGTGGGTTTCCTAAAAGTAAACTGACCATTTTCTAATGTGAGTTAAAGGACACTGCATTTTCACTTTGCTCTCCCACGTACAGACTGTGTGAAAAAAAACATGTGCAGAAAGCACTGGTCATGCGTTCAGCATGTATAATAGTCATTTGCACTGGTTGCTACTAGGGTTGGGCTGATAGACGATGCCATTATCCATCGCCGATGTCTGACAGACACCATGATGCTGAGCCGGCATCGCAATCCTCTGCCCCGCCCCCGTTGCAAATCCGCTCGCGAAAAATACACACTCAGGCCCTGTTTACACTAATAGGTCTTCAAGAGTTCACGGTTAGCTGATGATTTATAAAAGCTTGTTTGGCATGCTGTCCCGGGAGAGAGCCCTGAGATCAAGGACTCCTCGAGCCCAGGGCTTCCTCCCGTTTGGCAGAGGAAGAGGGGAGCCTGAGCTCGGTGGATCTCAGAACTCCCCTCCTGCGGTAGCTAAGGGAACACAAGGGGTTAGATAAATGCTTGGTTGTTATGCATGTTGAATGTCTTTGGATGGTGGGAGGAAACCAGAGAACCCGGGGAAAACCCACGCGGACACAGGGAGAACATACAAACTCCTTACAGAAACACCCACCGGTCCTGTGGAACCAGGGCCGGCAGTGTTCTTGCTGTGGGGCTCGCAGTGCCAACAACTAGGCCGCCGTGTCGCCCAGTCAGAGGTAAAGGAAGAGAAAAGGGGAGGAGAGGGATTTCTTCCGACCGAAGATAAAGTGAACTGAAACTGTGGTTATTTATAGTAGCTTAGGGCTCGTATGATTGGAAGATAATGATTAGCAAATGCGAGACCGGCCGTGATAAATCATAAGCACGTGATCCTCTCGAAATTAGTTTATGAATAAACTTCACTCAGTTTTTAAATGGCATTTTAGAACGAAAGCGATCCACATCCACTCTGGCGTTTCACCTAGCATTTCTAAGCAGCCCTCCCACTTCCACACTACCGCTGAAAATGCACATCACGTGACCACACACACACACACACACACACACACACACACACAAACTGTCATGCGCTCGAGACAGCGGGTCCAGGTAGTCAGCGGGTCAGTAGACTGGTTCAATCTTTCCCTTTCACGCTTGTACTTAGTAATTTTAGCGAAAACCTTATACACATGCATATGTTGCACAGAGTCCGTGACACAAGATCGCCTCGCCCCGTCATATTTAATAAATTATTTCACTATAATAATAATAATCATCATCATCATCATCAGGGCCTGACCAGCCACCGTGGCTATAGTTGCGTTTCAAGTCACAATTTCATGCAAGAAAAAGGGAGCGCGCACACATTTTAAACAGTCGCGCGCATCACAACAGCTTTTGGCGCAAGCCAAGAGATCATCCTCCTTCAGTATTCGCAGAAATTATTTAAAGAATAAACTTACAAAGGACACTTAAAATGCAGCCATCCAGACAGGTATCTTGTGATGGGGAGGAGCACAGGAAAAATGGCAGTATTTCACTGTAACCCCTGGCCTTCTTCTTGACATCAGCGGAGATTGACTGACGCAGGCTTTTTTTATATTAGTCCACTTTTGTAGCGTTTTTATACATTTTTTGTGAAGATGAAATGTATATCTTCATCTAATAGTTTGTCGGCATGACACAGACCAACATTACTCTCATTACTGAGTAAATTCGGATCACTTCACCGGCGATGACTCTCTTCCCAGGGGAGGCAGAGCTCGCGCAGCTTCCTGAACGTTTTATATCCTTTATAATCGCACTTTATAAAGAAACTGGTCTGGCAGATATTTTGTAAAAAAAAAAAAATAATAATAAATTTTGTATTAGGCCTAAAATGTACATTCCTAAATGTTATTAATGGCAGCAATTCACACATAGATTAAGGTACATCTAAACAATGATTTCCAACAATAAAATCCAAATGTCAGAAAATGGCATTTATCGCGTTTTGCAACCAAACTCTTCATATTGTTTAGCAAAAAAGTGCAGCGATTAAGAAAAAAACTGAAAGAGCTATACACCTTAAATTTGTTTCAAATAATTATGTTATAAAAATCGTGTCTAAATTGTGAGATGTATCGTGAAGCATATCGAATCGTGAGTTAGGTGAATCGTTACATATCTAGAACTAATAAATAAAACTTAAAAGATTTATTAAGATAGATTGTTGGTGATGAGTAATTGTGTAGCTTTTCATGGACATAAGAAAACAAAGATCTGTTTAAAATGATTTAAGACCTAGTACAACACAATATTTCAAAGAATTTAAGACAATTTAAGGCCTAAAATGTAGTTTTTGAAAATTCAGTACAGTTTAATGACCTTGCGGTCACTATCAATTGCATCTCTCATTCTGACATTTTGGTATATGCTTGTGTAAAAGCTTTGTTGACAGCGTGAACTCTCTGCTCTTGGAGAGTAAAGCGCTCCTCCCACATGTACTTTAGCAAGGGCATCAGGATCATGAATCTGAATTCAGCATTTGTGGGATTAACATATGAAATATGAAGATCGCATTACATTTCCCGTAATGCAGAAGATGACCTGCTTTCTATGATGTTCGCTAAGCTCCTGAAGAGTAACAGATCCCAATACAGCACACAGCATTGTGCATTGAGAATTCAATTACGTCGGATATCAAAAGTCATAACTGGTGATTCACAGCGAGGCAGAATCAAGCAAGTGTATCTTTATCGTTGTTAATTTGCGGGGTGCCAAATGCGGCCTTTGATCAGCAATGCGCAAAACTCATAACGTGCTTGACAGATTCAATTCGATTATTGTGTGTGGGAAACATTTAGGTTTTCATCTCACAGAAATGTCACATTAGCCTCTGGTCATAGGGCGTCCAGAGCATGTGGTGAAGACAAACATCAAGTCACATTCAAGGCATGTGGAAAAGAAAACCTTGACCTGACCTGAATTCAATCCTGGATTTTTTAAAACACCTCAGCTAAATCTCATCAGCATACTCTTTAATTTTATTTATTTTTTCATACAATATCAATAACTTTAAGTAGCACAGTGTTAGGAGGATATGTATATTTACCCACTTTATTAGGTACACCTTTCCAACCGCTTGTTAATGCAAATTTCTAATCAGCCTATTATATGGCAGCAACTCAATGCATTTAGGCATGTAGACATGATCAAGACTATCTGCTGCAATTTAAACTGAGCATCAGGACGAAAAAAAAAAGTGATTTAACTGACTTTGAACATGGCATGGCTGTTGGTCCCAGACAGGCTGGTTTGAGTATTTCAGAAACCACTGATACTGAAATTTTCATGCACAACCATCTCTAGGGTTTACAGAGAAAGCAGTGGTTCTGTGGTCAAAAATGCCTTGCTGATGCCAGAGGTCAAGGGAGAATGACCAGACTGGTTTAAGCTGATAGAAAGGCAACAGCAACTCAAAAAACCACTCGTTACAACCGAAGAAGAGCATCTCTGAACACACAACACGGCAAACCTTGAGGCCAATGGGCTGCAGCAACTACATATACACACAACATTGGAAAAAAAAAAAAACTCTGGGTTGTCCCAACACAAACCAATTAAGTTAACCAACTAGTTTTTACAAATATAAGTGGGTTGAACATTAGATCTGTGAACCTACACTGGTCTCATGGTTCGGTTACAATTATCATGCCATCGATTCGGTTCAATTCGATATCTTGGTGCATCACGGTGCATTTGACGATGCTTGAAATCCACAGTTTTAAATGTTTTTCACAGCACAGCAATTCTTGTATAAAAATGTATCAATATATTTATATGTATATACTATTTGTAATACAAGTTTGTATTTTAATACAAACAGTCATATACATAAACTGTACCTCTAAACAGCACGAGCATTTACAGCAAATAAACAAATATAAATATTCCGCTAGCTTTCTGAGCCGTCTAGAAACTTCTTTCTTACACCCCTATAATTGGTAACACATTCAACAGAAAGGGCTGCAATTGGCTCTCACTTGCTGGCGCTTTTCACAGATGAGTGAGACTGATAAACGGTAGCGGCGATCACAGCTAATCCATGATAGACACGATGGAGAAAACTCTGCAGACACGCGCTCGTGTCTGTATCCAGTATTGCTGTAACAGCCGACAGGAGAGGAAAAGTCATGCCAGCAGGTCAAATGGACCACAGTGAGAGGTTTACTTTAATTTATTTCATAGAGTTTACTTTCATTCTCTCAACCGCAGTGAAATAGGGGCTTCTGCTTAAAGTGTCAGTGAAAGACTGTCCAGCAAACACGCAGTGAAATTGTGCACAGTTTCTGCGTTAGGTAGTTGGAGCACTGTAAATACTCACGCTCGCCTCCCTCGCTATAGTAAGCTACGGCGACATCGCGCATATGAGATAAATGACGTCAGTATATAATTATCCGTAATGATTTTTACTGAAATGATACTGAATTGTCTGCATCTGCATTGCGGTGCACTAAAGAAACAATTAATTTTGACACCCCTATTGAACATAAAACAATTAAGTTGTTCCATCAAAAAACTCAAGAATTGTGATGTTTCAGCTCATTTAAAATAATGTTAGTTGTTTAAACAAGCAAAATAGCATATTAATATTACATTTTAGACAGCAGAGAATTTTCACAACTCTTAATAGGATCAACATCATTCACTTAATAGCATCAATATCATTCACAACTCTTAATAGCTTTAATATCACAGCAGAAACTAATACAAGGCTACTGTAAGTAATCAAGCTCTAATTAAGACAAATAAGCTTTCAGACAATTATTGTAGACAAACAGTGAATAATGCAACACAAACAAATCTATAGAAATATGTGAATTGGTCAAAGATGAAAGTATATTTAAGCGTCAAAACAATAAAAAAAGCCAGGCAACTTTGGACCACATTACATTGTGTCTGTTTGATTTTTGTTTGACTGTTTTCTCAGTAAAAATTATTATTTTTTCTCACAAAGACATCACAACTAAAATTATATATATATATATATATATATATATATATATATATATATATATATATATATATATATATATATATATATATATATATATATATATACACACACACAGTTGAAGTCAGAATTATTAGCCCCCTTTGAATTATTTTCTCATTTTTAAATATTTTCCAAATTATGTTTAACAAAGCAAAGAAATTTTCACAGTATGTCTGATAATGTTTTTTCTTCTGGAGAAAGTCTTATATGTTTTATTTCAGTTAGAATAAAAGCAGTTTTCATTTTTTTTTTTAAATCATTTTTGGGACAAAATTATTAGCCCCTTTAAGCAATTTTTTTTTTTCGATAGTGTACAAAACAAACTATCGTTATAGAATAACTTGCCTAATTATCTTAACCAGCGTAGTTCACCGTAATAACCTAGTTAAGTCTTAAAATGTCACTTTAAGCTGTATAGAAGTGTCTTGAAAAATATCAAGTAAAATATTATTTACTGTCATCATGGCAAAGATAAAATAAATCAGTTATTAGAAATAGGTTTTTTAAAACTATTATGCTTAGAAATGTGCTGAAAAAATCGTCCCTCCATTGAACAGAAATTGGAGAAAAAAAATAAACAGGGGTGTTAATAATTTAGGGGGGCTAATAATTCTGACTTCAACTGTATATATATATATATATATATTATATATATATATATATATATATATATATATATATATATATATATATATATATATATATATATATGTGTGTGTGTGTGTGTGTGTGTGTGTGTGTGTGTGTGTGTGTGTGTGTGTGTGTGTGTGAGATAACTATCAGTATCAACAAATGTTGTACACTGGCACTAAGTTTTACCTATTTTTCAGTAGGATATACCATTTTTATGATCCCTTATAATTATACTGTATGTTAAGATATACTGTAAAGGAAGAAATTGTGTCATTGTGTCAAACAAATACAGTATTTTTCAGTGAATGAAACATTTACCTTTTTTTATTAGATTTTCAAAAAAGTTATTTAAAACAAACAAAATACAAGTACATTAATAACAAACTAATATGTCTCATTTTAGAATATTGCACAAAAATCTAAATACTGCACGTACCTACTTGCTTTATGAATCAATCCCGAATATAGAAGATATCTGACATTTACGATAAGTGGACTTGGCAACACACCAAAAGCTCATTCTGAGAAACAGACTTCCAACCCAAAACAAAACACAATGGCTCTGTCAACAGTGGTTTAGTTGAAATTGCTGAACATAATGAGTCTGTCACTGCAATATTACTTTTGACAGAAAAAGCAGACAACAAACATGTGAGATGGTAGAAAGTTGTTATGGTTACTGTATCATCAATCATCTTGATGTTAAAAAACTTTTAATATATACCGCATTCAAATGCTGTTGTCATTCCTAAAAATTCACTATGTGCCTTAAGCAAAGGAACTGAAAATGCCACAATAAGCATCTCATCTATTCAAAATTATTGTTTTCAGAATTATTTGAAAATTGAAATAAAAATTGAAAGCTAAATTCAATTAACAAACATTCATTTCTTTAACTAGAAAGAAACAAAGGCGATCATTAGTATAAGAGCAATTCCATGCAAATGTCAACCTTGCCATAAAAAAATTCAAAGTTACAATTTTCACCAAAATAGCAAAACTGTTTCTACATGTTTTTGAATGAGCAAGTATTTTACAGTACTTTACGTCTGTCAATGTTTCCAAACAAATATATTTAATTTCCCAAAGTCAAACAAGTGGCAGTTAAAATGTCACATCCATGACAGAGGTGTCACATCCATCTCTTATTATTTTGATCAGCATTGTTTCTTTTGGGTTGTGCATTTTAATTCAAAGAATATCTACAAAGTATTTTGTATGCTGTAAACTCAGATACTTTTTTGGTCAGATCCATAACTAGTTTATTTTCCTCATTTAAAATCCAAAAAAATAAAAAAAATTACAGATTGATGTTTTTCTGATCTCATAAATTTTGGGTTAGTTGTTTTGGAAAACATAAACCGATGTTTCGAAATCATATACTTTCTCTGTGAATTTATTGTTTTGGGAGATTTTACTGCAAATGTCACATCCATAATGCTGGAATTGCTCATAATTAACCCTAAACCGAACACTGTCATCATTTAATCACATTTTACATGTTCCAAACCGGTTTGACTTACTTTATTCAGTTGAACACAAAAGAAGATTTGTTGAAAAGTGCTGAAAACCTGTTTTTTATTTATTTTTTTATTTATTTTTATTAGGGAAGTCCATGGTTACAGATAGGGATAAACAATATATCATAATATTCCAATCTGTGTATTTGTAATAGTCACATCGCTTAATTAGATTATTTATTAAAGATTAAAAGATAAAGATATTTTTATTATTATTCATACAATGATGATCATGTCATTTTACATGTGATTGTTCAATTTCTGTCCTTGAATACTGTTAGACTCCCTAGAAAACCATAGAACATTGCTTATCCAACTTTTATTTTAGCTCTGTCCTGTTTATATATGCTTATAATTTATCATATTTTATGCCAATGAACTTGATCATAAAAATTTGATATTAAATTTGTCGATCTACCCTTACCATTGGTAAATTAAAATAAGGTGGCTAAATAAAAAAAAAACTAATATTCCTATAAATGTATTGTTAAAAAATATTCAATAATATAGATATGGACTGATATGAAATATAATATTGTGATGATTGTTTTTGCAATATTGCCCAGCCCAGATATTGCATCGTTTATCGAACCTTTATTTTTGCTCTGTCATATTTATATATGCTTATAATTTATTCGCCAATGCACTTGAATATATGAATTTGATATTTTCAAATAGTTATTCAAATCAACTGGTAAAATCATATTCATATTGCAATATACACTCAAAAAATTACTTCAAACTACTTATTTAAAATGTGTTGTAAAGACAATTCTTAAGTTTTTGGGGGGGTTCATATGTTCAATCCTAGGGCTGGGCAATAAAACCAATATCTGTATTTATTGGCCAAACACCACTGTCAATATGGATAATAAAAAAAGGTTTGGTATGTAGTTTCAGTATGAAGTGCAATAGTTTTATTCAAATGTGCAACGCACGCCTTGGAAGCAATGCCAATAATCTTTGGGTGCCATTTCAGCTGAAGTCTCGCACATAAAAGTGACATAGTTTGTGAGCAGCGCGCACGTAACGCGCCTCAATTTCCAGGTACACCTGTTAAAAAACATCTCAACTTATATGAATGCTCCGAGCGCTAGAACTAACCGATCTGCTTTCAGTAACAACAATAGACTAATTTACTTAAACCCAAAACACGCGCTCACGCTTGTCACTTCAGGTCAGAATAACTGCACACAGCAAAAATGAGTGCCGTATAGCAGCAGTGAGGAGATTGTAAATAAAAAAGGATGTCACCAGAGTGGCTTTTTGGTTTCTTTTCTTTTACATCCCAGCCCCTAGCTCACTATCTGAATGATTTTTTAGCATAGGGGGTAACATAGTCATCCAACTTCACAATGTACAATGTTACAGTATGTATTTGAATAACGCGGGTTAATTCCTAAACTTGAAAAGTCAGATTTGTTCATTCATTCATTCATTTATTTTCTTATTGGCTTTGTCCCTTTATTATTCTGGGGTCGCCACAGGGAAATGAACCACCAACTTATCCAGCATATGTTTTACGCAGAGGATGCCCTTCCAGCCGCAACCCATTTCTGGAAAACATCCATACACACTCATTCACTACTGACAATTTAGCCAACCCAATTTACCTGTACAGCATGTCTTTGGACTGTCTTTGGTGGGGGAAACCGGAGCACCCAGAGGAAACCGACGCGAACTCAGGTAGAACATGCAAACTCCACACAGAAATGCCAACTGAACTAGCAGAGGCTCGAACCAGCGACCTTCTTGCTGCGAGGCGACAGATCTACCTACTGCGCCACTGCGTCACCAGATTTGATTATCATAATATATTTTATTTACAGAGTTTGAAGTTTTCTGTATCATTATTGTTGGCACCTGATGTTTATCTACTGTTACAAAACACACAGTTTGTAACATTTTATTTACCAAGTTTAAGACTCTTTTTTTAAATCTCATGTTTATTTTATTATAAAGAAATGAGATTTTTTTTTTGTTGTTGTTTTTTTACTATTAAAACTGTTTGCCTTAGTAATGTTGGTAAATCAAAATAGGTAAAAATCCTAATGTTGCTACTGTTAAAAAATATTCCATAATTATCGATATTGAATGATATGAAAAATAATATTGTGATAATTGTTTTTGTAATATCGCCCAGCCCCTTTATTTGTAAAATCAATGAAAGGAACTTAATCAATTTGAGTTGGGACAATAAAGGAACTGTGTGAAACCCAGCCTTTTTTACAATGTACCTGTATATCGCAGCAAAACAAAATATGGCAATTTCAGATTTTTCAAATATGTTTTCAACAGAAGAAAGAAACAGGTTTATAGCCACTTGACTGTGGGTAATTTTTTTTTTTTTTTTGGGAACTATCCCTTTAATGGTTACCCATGCGGTATTTGTGCACACAAGCACCCCTAAATGTAATCTCCACAATAGGTTTGTTCTCAGATTTGGCAAGCGTTCCACAGACTACACTGAATCTTTTGTCTAAAGCGAGTGTGAAGAGTAGACAGGTGTCCGAGAGTAAACAACGCCTTCAGCTGGCAAAGATGGAGAGAAGAAGAGGACACACGACTGCCTACCTATCACACCTTTAGAACGACAAGGTGCCCATCGATCCACACCGTCCTCACACTCCACTGCCGATGGAGAGGTGGGAAGTGGAATTTTGACTGCTGTAACGACAGGGGGTGGGAGCCAATTGCTTCCCAGAAGCTGTGTTCTTCTCCGGAACAAACGCACCAGTCCATTTAGACAGTTTAACTTTGTCTGGCACCTTCTGCACTCAGAACACTCTGTGCTTGACTTCCACTGCCTTTAAGAGAATGTCTTTCCCACCAAAATAGAAAAAAAAAGAAAAAAAGAAAGAGAGACCGTAATCCTAAGGGGCCATAAAAATGGCGGCCAGTTTGGACACAAACAGACGGAGAAAGGTCAACCTCTCGGACAACGCAGAGCTAACCGCGAGAGAACAGAAGAACACTTCAGTCATGATGAAAGCTGCATTTCCAACTGTTCCAACGGATCAAACCAAGTGTGTTCTGAAAAGGGGATCAGAGAGACATGGCAACCCTAAGCATTGTGCCTCATAATAACCACCAGACATAAAAAGCCTATAAGAGGTACAACGATATGAGCAGAATACTGCTAATGGATTTACTCTGGATTGTGGTTTGTTTTGTGTACTTTCAACAGCCTTAAAATGCAAAATACTTTTTTTCTTGCATAAAAACAACATGTTAATGGCTTAGTTATGCAAAAAGTTACATTTTGAGAGGAAATCTTTGGTGAAATTGTTGTATGCGGTTTGGTTAATCACAATTTAGCTTTCTTAGTTTATTTTTTTTATTGTGAGAACAACATTTGGCATAAAATGAACATTGTGCTAGAATAAAGATAAAAAATATGGGTGTGAATCCCCTAAATAGTTGTATGTGTACAGAACAGATCTTACTATGAAAACCGTGATCATGGATCAAACTAAAGCCTTCTAAAAAGGGGATCGGAGAAATATATGGCGATCCTATGGCTCAGAATAACTATTCAAGACATAAGAGACATAAAACACCCATACAGTATGGGTGGGTTAATGCCATAAGCAGAACATAGCATGTCAATCTTTTCAATTGTGGTTTGTAGTTTGACTATTTACTTCCATTTTTTATTCCTATAGTAATTTCCCCGTAAACTGAAACAAAAGTTCTACAACAATCACAGAAAAGATCTAACTTCAGCATTGCAGAATAAAAGTCAACATATAACTTTGAGATTAACTTTGAGATGGCATTAATAATTAATATAGCCCCCAAAAATCTCCATGTTTGATAACCGAGGGACATTCAATAAAATCTGTTTATCACAAAGCAAACTCTTCAGAATGTATTAGATTTCTTGAAAAATATTAACTATTTTTAGAATTTCCTTATTTTTTGGATCGTCATAAGTTGGTTGAATGGTTATTCAGTGTAAAAACAAAAATCTTTTTGCTTTTAAAACTTAATTTGATCCCACATTTTAAGTAGCCTTAACAAATATTTACTTACACTGAGGTTAGTAAGTCATTAGACTCTAATTATTGTGTAAAATACACGTTTTTACATTTTACATTTGCTTGATTACATACCTGCATGTAATCTGTAATAAGTACATTTATAATTACAGTGTTGAACATCCCTTACACTTAAACCCACCCTTAAACCTACCCATACCACAAAACCTTTCCCTAACCTTACCCATATCCCACCTCAGTAACAACAGAAGTGTGACCTCCTATGACCGAGGAGTCTGTCTGGCTGGGATTGAGGGCTGGCTCCACCTTAATCTAATTGCTATAGGAAACACCTGTAATATACTGCTCTGGACCCTTTAAAATCCTATGGCTGGTGTCTGGTAAGAGGCTGCTTTAGACTGGACTTTTTTTTTTTTTTAATATATATTAAATTATTTTGTACATCCAACATTACATATTAATGCATACACCTACATCTGAAACACCATTGATTCCTGACTACATTTACATATATTTGCTTTAGATTGTTTAAAGCAGTTTCTTTAATAAATTATGTAAAATAATCTTCCCTTTCTTGGGTGTCCCTCTATTTTGTTACTGGATGTCCTTCTGAGCCACAGAGTGTAACCGAAATGTTCTGCAAAGCATTATGAACACATTAAGTATATTTTGATTAAGGTACATAGTAGTTAAGGCCATTTTACAAGAAGTGGAACCCTTTATTTTGGTTAGCCAACAACAAAGTCATGTGGTTTTGGAATGGCATTAGGGCAAAAGATGAATATTAAAATGATGTAGTTATGTTTGATCACTCATACACTTTAGTGTTAGATGATGTGTGAATTGTCAAACTGACTGAGCCCATATGCAACATACAAATGACTGTAATGCACTGTAGAAATGCTGGATTCCACACAAGTTCTTCAAGTTGTCTCAACACAAATCAATTATCTTAAAATTTTCAAGTGGATTAAACATAAAACATTTAAGTTGTCCTAAAATAACTTAAAATAATGTCTTTTCAACTTATTATAAAGTCATTTGAACAAGCAGCAAAAGTAATTTTTGTGATGCCACTACAAAAGTTATGACCTATACAGCACCGGAAAGATGAATCGTACATGGTCATGTCAAAGTATCAAGGCACGAGAGAATAATGAAAGGTGAACAGGCTGTAGCAGGCCTAATGCCTTCCTCATCAAATGCAAGGCAAATCCCGAACCTGACAGCACAGATATGTGAAACACACAGCACTGCGTATTCTTCAAAGGGCAAACATTGTCGTTTCCCTCCAGCTTGCTGCGAACAGCGTTGTCAGCTATGCCTAAATGATTACAGCAAAATAATCGTTTTCTTGCAGTCGAAAAAACAAAACAAGCAGGAAGACAGTCAAACAAAGGCATTTGTCTGCACAATAAAGCAGAGTAAAGAGACAGCGGGTGCCATGATCCACTCAGGATGTATGCAGGGAGACAAATCACATCGCCTTAATCACATTTAATGGCCCACGATCAGTGAATTAATATTCCTTGTGCGCCAACGTGGTTGAGAGTTCAGCTGGATTTGGATGCATTTGAGACACATCACTGTTGAAAAAAAAAAAAAAAAAGGATCTTGAATGTGGACTCCATAATCTAAAAATAAAGGTGCATTAAGTTTTAAAATTAAACCACACAAAAGTTTTTAAATAAATGGCAAATAAGCATATTGGTCTTTCTATTTATTTTACAACCAAATGTGGTTATTAATATTGGAGTAACAGTGATCAATATCTAGTTGATCATGTGATCTTAATATAACAAGTATTGGAAAATGGTTTAAAACAAATGTTTTTCAATATTTATTTCTATTCATTCTTTATTAATCTGGGACGCCACAGCGGAATGAACCGCCAAGTTATCCAGCACGTTTTACGCAGCTGATGTCTTTCCAGCTGCAACCCATTGCTGGGAAACATCCATACACACTTTTTTATACTCACACGCTATGGACAATCTAGCCTACCCAATTCACCTATACCACATGTCTTTGGCCTGTTGGGGAAACCGGAGCACCCAGAGGAAACCCAGGTGAACGCGGGGAAAACATGCAAACTCCACACTGAAACGCCAACTGACCCAGCCGAGGCTCGAACCAGCGACCTTCTTGCTGTGAGGCAACAGCACTACCTACTGAACCACCGCACAATTTATATTAGAAACAATCGCCTGCAATACACACTCAACGGCCACTTTATTAGGTACACCTTACTAGCACCGGGTCGGACTCCTTTTTTGCCTTCAGAACTGCCTTAATCCTTCTTAGCATTGATTCAACAAACTGCACTGGAAATATTTCTGAGATTTTACTCCTATAGTGACATGATCACATCACGCAGTTGCTGCAGATTTGTCAGCTGAACATCCATGATGTGAATCTCTCGTTCCACCACATCCTAAAGGTGCTCTATTGGATTGAGATCTGGTGACTGTGGAGGCCATTTGAGTACAGTAAACTTATCATGTTCAAGAAACGAGTCTTGAGATGGTTCACGTTTTACAGCATGGCGCGTTATCCAATGGTCTTTTGCTGCTGTAACCCATTCGCCTCAATGTCCGATGTGTTGCGCCAGTCTGGCCATTCTCTTCTGACCTTTGGCAACAACAAGGCGTTTGCACTCACAGATCTGCCGCTCACTGGATGTTTTCTCTTTTTCGGACCATTCTCTGTAAACCCCAAAAATGGTTGTGCGTGAAAATCCCAGTAGATCAGCAGTTTCTGAAATAGTCAGACCAGCCCATCTGGCACCAACTGCCATGCCACGTTCAATGTCACTTAAATCACCTTTCGTCCCCATTCTGATGCTCAGTTTGAACTGCAGCAGATCATCTTGACCATGGCTGCGTCCGAAACTGTCTACTACTCAGTAGGAATGAATGTGAAAAGTATGAATGGAATTCGGATGTACTACATCCGCCATTTTGTCATGGTCACATGACCTACCATTCTCTCGCGGGGAATCTTGGGATAGTGCAGGGTGCATGGAATGAGTACTTCAGAATCTCACTGGAAGTAGTAAGTCATCCGGGTACTTCTCGCATACTGATTTTCGAATTCTATGAATTCAGACATACTACTTGGCTCATATACTGAGTTTAGCATACTATATAGTATGGAGGTATGCGGTTTCGGATGCAGCCCATGTCTACATGCCTAAATGCATTGAGTTGCTGCTATATGATTGGCTGATTAGAAATTAGCTTTAACGAGCAATTGGATAGGTGTACATAATAAAGTGGCTGGTAAGTGTATATTAGTTATTTAAATGTTTGTTAAACTTCAGTATGTCCCTAAAACACTGCATGAGATGATCAAGTTGTTGTTGTTAGTAGTTATTGTTAGTAGTTGTGTAAATTACTTCCTTATCCTCATTTGTAAGTCGCTTTGGATAAATCACTAAATGTAAATGTAAATGTAGTATTATTAATAATGATATTAGTTTACTTATTATAATTAACATGTTTAAAAACAAATAAGAAATAATGTGTAATCTACTGAACCTGTAGATCTTTAAATATACTGTATTAAAACTGTTCAGTTTTGTTTGCTACGTTTTTGCTTTTAAAAAAACCACAACTGAAAAAAGACCACACAATGCTGTCACATTATCTGCCATAAAATCTCGCTTTCAAGAGAACATTCTCACTGTAGCATGGCTTCTGTCCAAACAAGTAGGCAGGAAATAGCAATTATAACATTCTCTAAAAAGAGACGTCTCACTTTCAGAAGATTATAAACCTCAGAAGAAAACCAATGTTTTAATAGCAGGCCTTCAACATACAGTACATCTGTAGATGCTTAAAAAATACTGCAAGTAAAAAGAATAAAAAGCTGACAGAACACATTATGATCACGACTCAATATGTATTTCAGAATGCAAACCCACACAACCCCCAGCTGACCACAGCGTAATGCAGGAACACTGTAAAGACAACCTTTCTGCATTCATCCACCCAAATTCGTTCTCATCACTTTTCCCTTCATACTTTCAGTGACGTACGCTCTGAAGGCTGATTATGAAGCGATCCTCATATCACATAATGAAGAGCATCAATGAAAGCAGAACAAAGCCCTGGTAATTAATCACCGTGTAACCGACAAAGGTTTAATGTCAACTCAGTAAATGGAAACATTTTTCCAACCAATCACAGAGTAAACTTTAGGGTGACACCATTAAGAATCTTGACAGTGACTAAGTTTCAATAACTGAAAAACCTTTATAATATTCACACTGCAATTTTAGATTATGTGCCTATAAACCACAAAAAACAAAATATATATATTTTAAAGAGACAGTACAACCAAAAATGAAAACTCACTGACCACTTTCTTACACTCAAGTGGTTCCATCTAAGCCTTTATGGATTTCTGTCTTCTGCTGAACACATAGGAAGATATTTTCCAGAATTTTGGAAACTGATAGTCATTGACATCTATAGTAGATCTAAAGAAAATATGCCAAATTATTCAATGGCTACCAGTATCCAACATTCTTAAAATGTATTTGGTGTTCAACAAGATTGAAACCAGTTGAGGTTAAGTACATTTTCATTTTATGAACATCCCTTGTGGATTTTTTATAGAAAATACAATTGTCATTTTATTTTTTTATCTATACATGTATGCAGAAACTCAAAATGCACAGAAATGTGAAACAAAATAAAACAAAGTTGCAGGCTGCAATGTTTCATACAGCATGTGCATATGTTTGTGTCCTTGCATATTTTTATGCAGAATTGGGAGCAAAATGAGAAGAAAAATAACTTTATTTTTGAGGATGATAGAGTACATAAAACGTATTCATGTGAAGACACAAATGGGCCTTGGAGGCGGCTGTCTTCATTTATCAGAAGCCATGAAGCAACATTAGCAGGAAGAGTCAAAGCCTCCATTATTTATGGACTGGCTCCCTCCCCTGTACACACACGGTACCTGGTCTTCAGGCAGCCGAAAGCTTCAACAACACGGTCAGTTTTTTGACAAAATGAGTACGTGTGGCAATATATACACCTCCTTTTTAAAACACTATTTCCTGAAGCAACATCTCACCACGTGAATTCATAAACGACGCGCATTTAACGTTACCTCAGAATATATTTAGCTAAACCGAACTGTCAAGTTTGGCGTGAAGTACTGGCCAAAAAAAAGCTATCCTGCTTCGATGTTGACAGGTGATAAAAACATTTTGGAATAACACATATGGAACCGAAAATCATTTGATGCAAACTCACCCTCGCGTCGTATCAAACTCGCATGACTTCCATAAAACAGTGAAGATTTGTTTTAAATCTGAATGACAGGTTCAGACACCATTCGCTTTCACTGTATGCTAAAAAGACGCAATGAAAGTGAATGGTGACTGTCATTCTGACTGTTTTATTTCGCGTTTCACAAGGAGAAAGTAAGTGATGCGGACTGCTACAGCATGAGCGGGAGTAAATAATGGATTTTATTTTTATTTATGGGTGAACTATACATCTTTTATGTTTCAAAAAGCGCTATTCTCGAACTCAAATCAAAATCCCTAAAGCAGCAACCATCTACGCGTCGAAATATGTGATTTATTTAATACAAGCGCAGTCGCGTCTACCATGAATGGCAAGTTTGCTTGATCATCACGCCGGCATCATTACGCCATGAGATCCGCACAAGTTGCCCACTGACAGCAGCCCCTGCTCTCGACCGTCCAGTGTGAATCCAAAATGATATCCGATGAAATGCCATTCCGTCACTCAGTACGATATTTAAAAATCCCAAAATAGCCAGTGCACGCGCGCACATGCGTTTCCATACAAAACCGCGACGTCAAAGCTGTCTGAGTCAGAGGTTCCGTCAAGACCTCATTATCAGTCAATTAATACGAGCTCGACTAATTTGTCGGATTAATTATAATTAAGAGGGGTAAAATGAGAATCACCTTAATCAAAACAGAACCGTCCTCATACAAGTTGACGGGTGTACACTTTAAATGCATCTGACTCGTGCCAATGGGTATTAAAACGCTTATTTAAGTCTCAGCACGTCACATCCTAGTTTATTTCAATCTGATGGTCACGATTTAAGGAGACTATCAGCTTAACTAGATGCTGGAGCTCGTTTTCTGTATAATGTCACATTTGGAGCAGTTTGTGGAGTCCTGCAATCCAGTCAAACGCACAAGTTCACTGTGCTAGTGTGCTATTTCTGCTCTCTTTTCATGTCAGAATATTTATATTTCGGTTTATATAATGAACAAAACACGCCAGTCTCGTTTACAAACAAACAACGCGAGATAGATAAAATGATAATTACCATGAAGCTCTATTTCCAATACTCTTTGCCATTTCCAACATTTCCAGAGTGCTTCTTCCACTAATGACGGTGGCAGCAGGAGGGAGAAAATACAATCCAAACGAAGAAAAAGCTCAAGCAGGAAACATTTGTGACAGCGACATGATTCGGTCCAACTATTTCGCAGAGTAAAACAGCATATGATTTCCCTAATGCAGTTTTAAGACTGATGTTAATCCACAATCCGTCGTCTCATCAGAAAAAAAACAAACACACATCCCGGTGCAGTTCCTTAGGTGTCGCAATGAAGGTAAAAGACCATAGAGGGATTTTTTTAACCCTCGTTCCTCACGATTGTGGGTTCGCGGGTTGATAAAATGCCGATATCTCCACTTGCCCTCAGTACGGAGAGGAACTGAATGTGAGCGCCTCAAAAGTGGAGCAAAGACGCCCCTCGCGGCTGCTGAAGCAACTGCAACGCACTTGCTGGAGATATTTTTTAAAGGGACATTGGAAAGCTTTCCCAAGTGCATCTGTTTAAAACTCATAACGGCGTTTGGGTCTTACAGGTTGTGATTGTTATCTAATCGAACATTACTGTGAAGAATGCTGACATTGAGATGCTCAGGTGGAATATCTATTTGGAGATGATACTGTCTGATAACTCTGGCAGAGGTGAGTGTGTGTTGAAATGTCTGTAACTGTTTACTGCACTGTGTGACTAAAATGTTGATAACAGTTTCAATTAAAGGGCATTTGAAATGTACTACTTATTCCTATCTAGTCTGAAGTGTAACCAATTCTAGACAATCATAATTTTGTTTGTTTATATTTATTTATTTTTATATAGCCTATTTTTTTTACTAGTTCAGTTGTTCTGGGCCATAAAAGAAAGCAAACATTTAGTCCTGGTTCACCTAACATTCACAGTCATTCTTAGACCAAATCTAATATTTATTTTTTTTCTGGCCTAAGATGCTAGTTAATATTTGTTTTATGCAGCTCTTATAATTGTGAAATGTCTCCTTTTTACACACACGCACACACACAAAAAATTACAGGATCAAATGCTATCATTGCAGTGGCATCTTCCCTTTTTTTCCCGTTCGGCAACTGATATGTACACTTTACCGAAGGTTCATTCATTTTCCTTCGGCTTAGTCCCATTTATCAGCGGTCGCCACAGTGGAATGAACCACCAAGCATTCCAGCATATGTTTTATGCAGCAGATGCCTCTCCAGTCACAACCCAGTACTGGAAAACACCCTTACACACTCATTCACTCTCTCTCTCTCACTCACTCACACACACACAAACACACACACACACACACACTCACACACAATGCCCCATTTAGTTAATCCGATTAACCTATATCGCATGTTTTTGGACTGTGGAGCATCCAGAGGAAACCCATGCCAACATGGGGAAAACATGCAAACTCCACACAGAAAACGGCCCAGTATGGGACTCAAACCAGCAACCTTCTTGCTGTAAGGTGGCAGTGCTAACCACGGAGCAATTACTAATTACATTATTCCTAATTTGTAATTTTAAGGGTCCCAATATGGACTATAGCATAAATTCATACCTTTTAAAATTGATCCGCAGCCTTTGTATCTTTATTTATGGGTGTGCATTAACCAGATGTGCTGGAAGGAGCCACTTTCCTGATGCCTGCATTCAACTATCAACTCTTACAAAGGACAAAGAGTTACACTATGATTGAATGCTTTGTCTGGTTGCATTTTTCGGCATCATATCCTGTTTTAGCTATCATGGGTCCATTTATACTTCAGTCTATGCTTCAGTTTATTTTGAAGCTGACCGATAATTACGTTTTCAGCAGGTTTGATCTACTTGTTTGGTGCACACCAGAGTACAGATGGCAGCATTCAGACTTATTCCACACTAAAAGACTCACTGCACCACAGTTCATTTGAATTGAGCCAAATCTGCCAAGTGTGAACACTCCCTCAACGAATCAACAGAATCGGATTCAGATGACTCTAGTTTACCAAATCAAGTTATTATACATGCACGAAATATTATTAAAGTACTTAAAGTCAGCGTTGACTGGAAACTGCTGCAGACATTTATTTCAGTTCAATGATGTATTTCCATCTGAACTGTAATACAGAATAAGGGGCGGGGTTTTACTTTTTCAGTCTTCCACTTATGTTTCACATGAAGCAAACTAATGGTTGGAGAGGTGTGGCTAAGCTTATTCCACACACGCAGTCAAACTAACATCATCAATAGCTGGATTTTGATTAAAATAGTATCACAACAGGTTTTTTTTTTTTTTTTTTTTTTAAGTCAGTGGATAAATTTGCACATTTTAATTGTAATTAATCCTAATTCACCTTATGGCTAAAGGTTATTGCACACGGAATCCCAAATTATTGTCTGTAATTTTTGCACATTAAAGAATAAATTCAACCTCATCGTATTGACACTGCCTCGAAACTTTGATATCATTGATGACTCGTTTCAGACTTGCTCCTGCTGGTCAGTCAAATGAAGAGACAGAAGCAGAGGAAAGAAGAAAAGAAAGCATTGCAAAAGAACAGCTACAGAAAGTGTGGGATCTACTTAATGACTCAACTAAAAGCTTTGAATCAACCACACAGCTGCTTCGGTGGATAAATTTGCACATTTTAATTGTAATTAATCCTAACTCACCTTATGGCTAAAGGTTATTGCACTTGGAATCCCAAATTTTTGTCTGTAATTTTTGCACATTACAAAATAAATTGAACCTCATTGTATTGACACACTGCCTCCAGAACTTTCGTCTGTCATAAAAATAAATTTAAACTGGGTTTGTTTTTGTTTTTTGCGGATTTGTTTTTTTTCTCAATCGCTTTGAAAGGCATTTTGACAGTTCAGACCCACTGTAGAAGCAAAAAGCTAGTACAGAATGTCGTCATTTGAGTTACAGGTAGTTTTATTACAAACAGTGCATAAAATAAAGACAGAATGTGGTGGACAGGGCGATGCAGTAGGTAGTGCTGTCGCCTCACAGCAAGAAGGTCACTGGTTCGAGCCTCAACTGGGTCATTTGGCATTTCTGTGTGGAGTTTGCATGTTCTCCCTGTATTCGCATGGGTTCCTTTGGGTGCTCCAGTTTCCTCCACAGTCCAAAGACATGCGGTACAGGTGAATATGGTAAGCTAAATTGGGTAAGCTAAATTGTCCATAATGTATGAGTGTGTATGGATGTTTCCAAGAGATGTGTTGCGTCTGGAAGGGCATCCGCTGCGTTAAAACATGCTGGATGGGTTGGCGGTTCATTCCGCGGTGGCGACCCTAGGTTAATATAGGGACTAAGCCAAAAAGAAAATGAATGAATGAATGTGATGAACAGTTGAGAACCCCTATATCATAGGATTCAAACTCAATTCGAGATTTACTCCAGCTCTAATCATACACACACAATTCAACTACTCAAGATGTTCAAGACTCCTTTGGAACACCTCGATTAGTTGAATTAGCTGTCTTAGAATAAGGTCGGAGCAAAAGAGCTGCGGCCCCCAGGAAGTGAGTTTGAGACCTATGCCCTATATGATGTATTCAATGACTGGCACACCTCTCCTCTTCAGCTGTTTGGTGAGTGCTTGTCCAAACATTTGACGTACTGCTCAGAGACATTATAATAGAAAGCACGTCAATGTGGCCACCATCTATTATAATGTCTGTAGGTAATGCCAGTCTCTGTTCAGGATTTATGAATGTATGTTAATGTATGAAGAATCACAAGCAATGTATCAAAATTCCACTAATGTCCTGAAATAAACTTTGCATTTCGGGATAATCGTACCACAGCTCTTTGATGAGGAGAACTCTCCTTCCTCTCTGTGTAGGCTAGTAGACTGTTAAATGAACACAATATGTAGCCTATTCCACTTTCTTTTTCTACTTTGAGAGGAGAACAAAGTATCACTGCTTGAACTGACTTCAAAATGTTTAGCCTTTTTTCATGATGGGTTAATTAATACGCATTAAATTCAGTGTGCAAGGTTTGTTTACGTGACAGATTTTTCGCATATGAATACGAAAATAAAAACACATCCAAACATTTTAGACTTAATCGTGCAAAGATCTAATGCACTAGCAAAATAAGCATTGTATATACAGTTGAAGTCAGAATTTAAAGCCCCCCTGAATTACAAGCCCCTTGTTTATTTTTGTCTCTTGTTTAAGATTTTTCACATTTCTAAACATAATAGTTTTAATAACTCATTTCTAATAACTGATACATTTTATGTTTGCCATGATGACAGTAAATAATATTTGACTAGATATTTTTCAAAACACTTCTATGCAGCTTAAAGTGACGTTTAAAGGCTTAACTAGGTTAATTAGGTTAACTAGGCAGGTTAGAATAATTAGGCAAGTTATTGTATAACAATGGTTTGTTCTGTAGACTATCGAAAAAATATATAATATATGGCTTAAAAATAATATAATATATAGCTTAAAGGGGCTAATAATTTTGACCTTAAAATATTATTTAATATTATTTATTAAAATAATATTTATTCTAGCAAAAATAGAAAAAAAACAAGACTTTCTCCAGAAGAAAAAGTAATATCAGACATACTGTGAAAATGTCCTTGCTCTGTTAAACATATTTTGGGAAATATTTAAAAAAGAAAAAAATTCAAAGGGGGGATCAAAATTCTGACTTCAACTGTATATAGATTTTATTCAGACTTGAACATTTTCACACAGTGGTCACGTGACTTTAATTTCACCCCTGTAGCTCAATTCTAATTGGTTAAACTGATAGTTGTACAACTTACCATTAGAACACTCTGTGGTCTCCCCTACTCAGAGAAATGGGGTTTTGCTAATAGGTCTGTTGGGAGTGGGTCAGTGTTTCAGCCGACAGGTCTATGTCTATATCCTATGAGACAACTGACCTTTCTCCTCTGCAGTCTGATGAAACCCTTAACAGGCACTTTTACTTTAAAGTCCCCACAAGAGCCTATGCGCACAAACTCCCATAGGGCACGCAATTCAGAAAAATGAATCAAATTTAAATCATTTTATAATAAAAAATAAATTACTATATCATCATTTAATTTTCAGTAGTCTGATTTTCTTGTATTTATCATCTTTGCTTGACATAGCTTTCAACTTTAGTGATTTTTTTACCGCCTTTCGTATTGCAAGGGTAAACCCAACAAGTACGTTTCTAAAGCCATGAAAACTTAAAGCCCACACTCGCATCCAATGAAAAATGTTCAAAGTTTAACATTGAATATTCTCTTTCATAGCTTGTGCTGCAAAACTTTGTTTAATCACTCTAGACCACTTTGTGATGCAATCCAGCTACTAGATGCTACAGAAGATGCCGGATTAAAGGGGCCATAAATTGAGAAATAAAATTTCCCTTAAGTTTTTGACTTATACAAGGTCAACCATCAAAGTAATGTACTTTTATTTTTGTTTGTTTATGTTGTTTTGTTTGTCTTTTGTTCGTTGTTTTTATGCATCTACCGGTTTACTTGAGTCTTCAACGCCTGTCGGAATGAGAAGAGAGAGAAAAAAGCCTGCTATTCATATTGCATCTATGGCCAGTAGATAACCTTAATTTTTTATCCGAATCGTGGGAGTGTGTCGTCACAGCTGGGCAGGTTCTACATGTCACAGCATGTTCTGAATCACTCGATGAGAGGCAATTTACTGTACTAATGTCCTCAGTATCCCTTGGAGAGTGTTAAATATAAAATTGATGCCGCCGTCATGAACAATTCGGTCCACCAGCTCAATCCAGTCTCAAGTCTTAGGACTCCAAAGCACTCATTTGTCAGTAAGCATTTGTAATAGGTAGACTGCTAAGATAAGAAATCTGACAAATGGGTAATTATTGTTGTTTTAAATGCCTTCATTCAGCAGGGATGCATTAAATTAGTGCCAGACTCCATTAAATGTATTTTACTTTTTTTTTCCAAACAAATGCTGTTGCTTTGATCATATAATACATTAGAACTAACAATTTTAATTATAATTTAATATTAACTATTAATAAAGTTATAACCATTGAATAATTATAATCTAGTAATTATTATTATTATTATTATTATTATTATTATTATTATTATTATTATTATTATTATTATTATTGTTAATAATAATAATAATAATAATATATGACAATTATAATAATACCAATTACAATTTAATTAGTATAGTTTTAGTTATAATTCTAAAATAAATATACACCTATACACACAAATATAAACATTTAATTTAATTTAATTTAATTTAATTTAATTTAATTTAATTTAATTTAATTTAATTTAATTTAATTTAATTTTATTTTATTTTATTTTATTTTATCTTATGATAGGATATGGGTTGAGTACCAATCCAGTATATTTGAACAATGTTAAATGACTTTGACCAGTGTCGGAGGTAACGCACAAGTTGCGTAATAACATTACATTTCTAAGTAACGATTAAAGTACCAAAATACTAAAAATTTAGTAATAATAGTTGAGTTACTTTTTAAACAATGTAATGCACGTTAAATTATTATTATTATATTTTAATTAGCTTATAAAAAATAAAAAGCTGAATTAAAATGAACGTATTCACATTGAATCACACTTAATGAGAGAATGCAGGAATAGACAGAAACCAAGATGGCAGAGACTTTCCCATTATGCTGAATGGATCAAAGAAAGGGAAAAGGTGATTGTCTAAATGGACGGTGATTTTACTTCTCTAATAAAACAAAAAGTACAAAAGTAGCAAACATGTTGCTTTACACTTTCATTACTCTGTATATATGGCATATACAGTAGCTCGAGGGTCAGGAAGTATTCGGAAGATAACATTATCTTATATTAGTGTGTTTTTTTAAGTAAATGAAAGTGTAGGTTATATGGTGCAGTGTAAATTGCAGAGCTCCTTTATTTAAATAAATAAATAAATAAATGAAAAAAACTATGAAACACATCAAGTCTCAGCCAGGTTAGAAAAAGAAAAAAAAAATGCAAAAGTAGTGTAAACTTATAACTAAATAACGCAACTAGTTTATTTTATATTTTTCATGTTGAGTAACACAATATTGCAATGCATTACCTTCTAAAGTAACTTTCCCCAACACTGATCGTAACACTGAAGACTGTCATGGCTACTGAAAATAAATGAGTAAATTAGATTTTAAATTATATTAAAATGGGAAGTGAAATTAAGTTAATTTATTGAAAACAGTCTCATGAAATTACTGTCTTAATGTATTTTTCCTCAAATAAATGTAATGATATTATTATTATTATTATTATTATTATTATTATTATTATTATTATTATTATTATTTTTATTATTATTATGATTATTCATTTTGTTATTAATTTGTTTATTCCTTTATTTCAGGTTGTTTTTTATTTTAGTTTTAGTTGTAAATTTTATGGCTATCATGAAACATCAACATTTAAAAATTTAGGATTGTTCATATTTATTGAAAATAAATGAGTAAATTACATTTTTAAATATATAAAAAAAAAAACAGTGTAACTGCATTAATTTTAAAAAGTATTGTGAAAGTCTTCAAATAAATAGTGATAAATGGTTTTTAATTAGAGTTTTTAGAACCTTATACATTTTTTTTTTTTGTCCGTTCATTTTTTAATTTTAGTTTTAATTGACATTGACTTTTAAAAGTTTCCGTTGATTTAGTCCCTTATTTATCAGGGGTCGCCAGAGTGAAATGAACCGCCAACTGTTCCGGCATAAGTTTTAAGCAGATACCCTTCCAGCCGCAAGTCAGTACTGGGAAACAACCATAAACTCTCGCATTCACACACATACACTACAGCCAATTTAGATCATCCAACTCACTTATAGCACATGTCTTCGGAATGTGGGGGAAACCAGAGCACCTGGAGGAAACCCACGCAATCAAGAAGAGAACATGCAAACTCCACATATAAATGCCAACTAGCCCTGGGACTCAAACTGGCGACCTTCTTGCAGTGAGGCGACAGTGCTAACCACTTATATATTTTAATAAATACAATCTATGAAAACGCAAGTTAAAACTTACAATAAAACCATCAAAAACAGGAGATTAAGCCACATTTTATCATATGACACGCTCATGAATAAACTGTGGAATTCCTTTCAAACCTCCTTTAAGAATTTTAACAGTCACAAAAGCTAAAATCGTCCTTGCTATAATCTTGCCCGGAGTCAACCTGTCTCATATCCTTTCACAAACACGTCATGGGTTAATGGACATGCTTCATTTTGCACTTTGAATGTTTGTCTTTGAATGTTTGTAATGCACTTTTCACATGAATATACTACAGTCATTAAAAGCGGATCGCTGGCCTGACCTCTGCCGCGATTCATTCCACCCACTGCAAAAACTAAAAGCTACGTATCAACAGAAAGCTTAGCATTCAGCAGACCACCTCAGCTTCTAATATCTGCTAAGAGCTCTAAACAATGTCAATTACAGCACTCGCTCTCCTCACTTGGAGGAATTCAAACCCGTAGACAGAAAGCCCCAATCCACAAATCTCACTTTAAAGCACAGTAGCCATAATGACACATACTCCTCTATCGACCGCCACAATTATTGTATATGATAGCTTTGCGCCGACAGTGAGGCCTGTCTTTTATTGGGGTATCTCTGTTGGGGATCTCCACGGTGGCCAGCGCATTAAATAGGCTTGTGAGATCTCGCTGACACTCTCCCATATGTTGTCTTTGCTGTCATTTACAGGCAAGCCACCGGCAAGCAAATTGTTCATTTTCCAGGCGCAATGTAGGACAAACGTGCAGCCAGATGTTTGGGGAGACGCTGAGAGGCTTCAGATGAAAGGCTACAGCATGTGCCGGCATCGCCCCGAGTGTAGTATGGCATGCCAGGCCGACGCTGGTGTAATAACTGATCTGCCTCCGGCGGGCTTTGAGAACGGCCCTGCTCCCGGCACCCAGGGGTCACTGCGGAGAGTCCCTCGCTTTCTCCATTCTTCTTTCTCTTTTTCTTGGTGAGCACATTTCCTTACAGCAGACGGGAGGAAAAGGGGGCAAGACTAAAAATAACCAACAGCACACATTATTATTAGGCACTTGGTAACTGTACCTGCTGCTGAGCAAATGCTAATTGCGACTTACAGGTGCTGTGAGCTGAGTTTTTATACAATGATCAGAGTTCAGTTTTTAATTCTGTGTTATCATTTATTTATTTTTCTTTATTCTTGTTTTTATTCTACTTGTTAGAGTTTTCTAGTGTTGATAAGAGTTCTACTGTTGGTATTTGAGGGCTGCAAGAAGTTGTTTGAAAAGCTTTAATAAGCTATGTACACTAATGGCTCGTTTCCACTGACTGGTACTGTACGGTACGGTTTGGGTCGGTATGGGTCACCTTTATCAGGCTTGCGTTTCCACTACCAAGTGTACTCTTTTGGTGGGCGTGGTGTATGACAAAGTTTCAGTAGCTTCATTCTCGCTCGAGAAAAAGTCTACAATAACGCTGTACGGGTCGCTCACATATCATATTAAAAGCACTTCGCACAAAACAGATGCTTTACACACAAAAATACTTGTGTATAAATGTTTATTACTAACTTTCCTATGAACAGGATTTGAATATAACTACAGATCAGTGACAGAGCAAAATAGCCAACTGTAACGTCTGCAATTATATAAAATAAATAAATAAATAAACATATGAACACATACAGCCCCTTACAGTCTTCGATATATTACCAACTACAGAGGAACTACACACAGCAGACTTTTAGTCCTTATTTAGGTTCAAAACAACACAACACATATAGCCTACAGTCAGTAAAAACCTCTTCTTTGTGTCTGTTCTCTTCAGCAGCACGTGTAGCCTCGGTTAGAAATAATTCCATCATTCTCAGTTCATATTAGTCCAAAAGGTGATGATAAAAATTAAAACAAGGCAGTTTGTTCACGTTTGCTGAAGAAATAATGTGCTCCTTTTTAACGGCTTCTATTTTTTTTTCGCACGTCACTCTCGCGTTTGACAGTGTCTGACACGATCATGTTTCAAAAGCACGTCAAAAATCAAGCGCACGTTATTATCTTCAGCTCAAGTTTGTTATTTCCGATATAGATGCGTGGAGAGCGCAAGCAAGAAATCGAAAACGCTCGCGCTTCAGACTGGCTCGTAAAAAAGGCACAGGGTAAATTCTACTCTACTCCATGGCTTTGTGATTGTTCCTCAAGACGACAAGGTTTGTTTGAGCCTGGATTGACCATGGCTCGTTATTATATGTATATAAAATTCTGCTGTAATCTCTCGGATCGTCAGCTGTGTATTTTAATGTTTTTGCAGGTTTTTGTTTTCATTCTGGCTTGTTGCGCAAGCGAATGACGTATCTCTGTAAACCAATAGCGTTTATCTGTGTGTCTAGCTCCGCCTTTTGGTACCCTTTCTCATGTTTGGTACCCTTTCAAAAGGTTGCCGAAAAAGGGGTACGGTACGGAACCGTACCAATCAGTGGAAACAGGCCATAAAAATATATTGATTGGATATACTAATTTTTGCTTACTAAGTTAAGGGGTTGCAAACTATTTATATAGGCTGAATTTAACCCTGTAAAGCACACTGTTGCAACATCACTTTTACCAATTCTAAAAAAAAAAATGCAAGCAATTGTTTTTTTTTTTTCTCAAAACCACATTTACGTGATTAATGGGTCATATTGTGTCCTCACATTGCAATTGAATAAAAAAAGAAGTGCTTATAGGTGTAGTTATCCTGCCATTTAATTTAGGCCCAATCCCAATTCTACCTCTAAAGCTTGATTTATACTTTTGCCTGGCGCCGCATCACGGATCTCCGCTGACTGCATGCGCACCTCACAAAACGGATGAAGCTTTTATACTTGATGCATTCGCCATAGTGATATTATTTAAAACGACAGGGGGCTGTCAAAAGAAACGTGAAGGAGCTCTGGAGGGAAAGTTTTGTTTTGTGTTTACCTCATAGTTAAAGTTGTTGCACGTCCGCCGGTTCCTGCCTCAAAATGAGCGAGTTTGAGTCACTTGTACATCCCGGATTATCATTAGTATTAAACATATTATTTTTTCTATATTTTTTTATAATGATTATAAAGATTTTTATAACCATTTAATATTTGTGTGAGTCAAACTTTGATGCATTACTTGTTTTTGTTTATATCTCTTACAGTTTTACCTATTAAAGTTTATTTAAATATTAATGACAAGAGAACATGAGTTGCTCGACAAATATATATATATTTGGCAAGAATAAAAAAAAAAAGTACATATTGTTTTTAGATTTAGCCTGCTCCACAATTTACATATTTACTGTCCGGCTAGTTTCTGTCTTCTTCTTATGCTAAACAGGCAATAATGGTCTAACATTCCTTCCCATTATCACCAATAAATGCCAGAAAAGCAGGCCATCAGTATATTGTAAACCGATAGGTTCAATTTATTTATTTATTTTTCCAGTGATTAAAGAAATAATTTGTTCTTTAATTATAGTTGAGTAAATATTAAATTGTTTTAAATTCAAAACTAATAAATACATCAATGTTCAAACTATAAATGGTGGAAAAACATATTCTGTAATTGTGTACCAGGGCCTGTATACAAATTTGCCATGTCCTCTTTTGGCTTTAACAAACTTATTTCTCAGGATTTTTCAAACTTTTTAATGAAAATGTTTTCTACGGCTGTTGCAATTTCTAGCCAAGATTTATTAATCACCTGGTTATCCCCATGATCAGGCATGGACGGATCATAAAGGTGTCTGTTCAGGCGTACCCGTTTCATACAAAATCTTTTTAAAGTGTTTCATATTCAACTCAACAAATGCGGCGCCGTGCGAACTGTTCGCTCATGTCTCAAAAAATATTGTGCGCTTCAATAGCCGAAATAATGTCAAGCGCACCCAAAGCGAACCTCTGCAAACACAGCGATGACGTCACATTCGCCACACGCACTCAATCAAACTAGCGAACACGCAGAGTATAAACCCGGCTTTATCCCTTCTCCTCATTATCCTCATTAACGTGAAGGGGTAGGGGTGTCCCAATTCTTTTCTTGAAGGCATAGGGCTAAGAGAAAGGGCTAGAAACCTTCTGAAACTGAGATTTTTCAGGACCCCACTCGAAACCAAGGGGTAAAAGAATTTCACAGAATACACCATCTACAACACAAATAGAATTGGAATCGGGCCTTACTCTACCTACAATCTTCGCATTTAGCTGATCTCCTTTTGTTTTGTTTTTTTGTATGTCTGGATTTGTCAAGATTTAAATCATTAAAAATACTTAAATATTTTTTGTGTGTTTGATACAACATTTGGAGCAAATACATATTTACTTTTAGTAAACAATGTTTATTTAACAAATTTGATTTAGAGCTTATGTCTATGTTATAATTCTACAAAGTTGGGTCAGATTGGTAGCCTGTATAGGTGTGAACGGTCTTGAATGTGAACCTGTTAGTGCTCTGGGGAGATGCATGTGTCCCTTATGATAAGTAGAGACCATAAGTAGAGTAAACAGTGTTTGAATGTAGTGGAATTTTGATGAGCATTTCCATTGAAATGGCATTAAAATTGTCTGCAAAATGTAAATCTGCTACAATATAAGTCCTATATGTGTTATTCACATATTAAATGACATTTTTTTAGTTTCAGAATGCCGTAAGTGCAGAAATGCCAGCTATTCAGTGTGAAGAATGCAATTCCTGTAGTCCGAAATGGAGATAATAAGTTGACCATTACCAAATTTAATTTGTTTAAATTAAGCCCATATAGTGTTTGCATCCTCTTACCTTAAAAAGATTTTAGTAAATCCTGTGAACATATTTTTTCAGTGTACTGTAGTACCATTTTATTTGTTTATTAGTTATTTTGTTAATTCGTTCATTCATTAATTTCATTTGTATTATACAAGCGATCATTCCCACAGAACATGTTTTTCCATTCCAATGCACTTCTTTCCTATTGTTTTTCTACACACGTAATGTAATTCAGTTATGACACAAATTTGCAGTCTTGTGAATGAGGCAATTTCACCTTATTTTAGGCAAATTGAACCCAAGAGCTAAATTTATTCTGAACCAATGCCTAACCAACCATTTGGACAATCAGATTTTTCTTTGCTCAAGCTAAAGAACTCCTCTGAAAATACTTACTGGTCTCAGAACTAGCATTAGCACAGTTATGGCTCACTGAGTGAAACAACAAACAGTACTGGTGTTAATAAAGCTGCCAAGACATGAAGCAAAATGACGCTTGCTTTTTGCTCCAACTAGTTATTTAAAATAAGCTGAAACAACACAATTGCTGAGTTGTTTTGTTACAACTTTATTGTTTTATGTTCGATACACTTAAATTTGTAAAATAATAATAAGTTTACAAAGTTAACTTAATTCCTTAATTCATGTTGTCCCAACACAAATGGAATGTGTGGAACAGCATGTTTTCTACAGTGCTCCTCTGCAAGATAGTCATCTCAAAGTTCTTATTAATCTTCAAACTAACGAAGCTCAAACTCAAACAAGTATTTCTGTTATCTTAAAACACAAAAGATTACTTTTATTGTCAACATTTACTCAATGCAATCCCACATGCTGAGAACTATTTGTCCACTATATATGCAGTACCAACACAATTTATTGATGTTGTCCCAACACAAAACTATTAAGATAACTTTGTTAAATGACAAGAATTGTGTTATTTTAGCTCATGTTATCAAGTTAAACAAGCAGCAAACATACTTTTTTTGAGTTCATGAAAATGTGCTTGATGGATGTGTGTGACCATTACTCTGTTTTTTTTAGATGCCAAAAGTTCCAAAGCAGTTGACCAATCAAAATAAAACAAACAATTCCTTAGTGTGCATCTTGCATTTTTAGATGCAGACACATTCTGTGTGAATGACCCCTTCGCCTTTTCCACTGTCTGTTAACTCAAGTATCTAATCAACCACTTGGAGTAAATTTCACAGCATCAAATAATCAGTCATTTAATGAATGCATTTAGATATGTAGACTCTATGCATAGACAAAAGTTGAAGTTTAATTGGAGCATCAGAATGAGGAAGAAAGGTGACTTAAAGTGGATGTGAAGCCATCAGTCAAGTTTACTTTATTTTGTAAATCTGTTTCCACTTTAATGAATACATCCATATATATATATATATATATATATATATACAGATGTTACTACTTCAATGTGTTCCTTGTGCCGCCATTCATGCCGCGGCGACGGCGGTACTTGTTGCGCCAGCAGCATTTGACCGCTGGGTGGCACTTTAACCACAGATATTCAGCTTTGCCTTTTCACAATGCTAAACAAACTGTTCTGTAGGTGTAGCTTACTGTATGTGATGTGATGTGTTCAATTAAAATATAATTTTAATTTAGTTTTTCTGGTAATAGACATGCTCTTACACTATACTATGCTGTAGAAAAAATACATGGTGAGAAGTCAAAAAGCAAATATAAGAATTAAGTTATTAGCCTTCAGTGCCCGATTAAATTGCGTTGGGGTGAAAATAATGTTTTGATTTCTTTGACTATCATGGCAATGTTATAATCTCAAATCTTAAACGTGCGCATATGAAAAACAGCAAAATAATATAGATTATCCTGCCGGTAGAGCACATCACCTCACAGTTGTGAACTTGCGATCACCTCAACTTACATTAAATTTTTTTTTACCTGGTTTATTGTAAACTTATTAAGTGCAAAGAGGATTCGTTTTGGAAAATAGAATTGAAGAAATGAAAGACAACTAAAATGAAAGCACAAACATTCAGTACAAATAATTAGTCTTAAATAAATAAATAAATAAATAAATAAATTAAGCAGTCTTTTAGTCTAAATATAGAGAGATGTAGTGTTTGCTATTTTGATTGAACTATGACTAGACATGTTCATTTATATTTTTAATTTACGTTTTTATTTACATTTTCGTTGTTGATTATATTTACGATCTCATTTTATGTTTCAATTATAGTACATAAGTGATCTGCTTGAGGTAGGTCACGTTTATCAATGGTAAGTTTTAGCCTAAGTTTACATCAATAACATAATGTGCATTGTCCTTTACCATACAAAAAATAAAAAATAAAAAAAAAACATTATTATACATAGTTGCCTGTAGCCTATAAAAAGGCCGCAAATGCATTAAAAGGCAAGCGCATATCTTAGCCTTGAGTTTGTTCACACTCTGCCTGTATTAACATAAATGCTGTATTTTAATATAGCTTATTTTGATGAATTAGCTCTAACCTTTGACAGCTTTTTCTTCTTTTTCCGCGGTTATGCGGCATTATATTTCACACACATTTGCAAGGTGACTGAATATGAAGTTAAAATACAAAACATACTGAGCCATAAGTAAAAAAAAAACAAAAAAACAAAACAACAGTTATAGCTACTTTAAAGGAGAACATTGACGTTTTGAAAAAAAAAAAAAAAAACTGAACAGAACTGAAACTAAATTATTAAAAATAAACCTGCAAGACTTAATTTATGTCCTGCGGCAAAAATAATTTTATTATACTTTTAGTGATCTGCTTAAGGTAGGTCAATTTATTTTTCTCAGTGTTTCACGTACTGTACGGCAATGTCTTTAAATAAATAATTTATTTAGGCCTATTTTCATTATTCATTTATTTTCATTATTCGTTTATTATTCGTTTATGTACAATTGTTGAGACATAAATGAGATAGTAAAATATAATCAACAACGAAAATGGAAATAAAAACAGAAATAAAACATTAATGAAAATGTCTTGTCTTAGTCCTATCAAAATAGCAAACACTGAACATCTTTCTATATTTAGGCTGCTTTATTTATTTATTTATTTATTTAAGACTACTTATTTGTACTAAATGTTTGTGCTTTCATTTTAGTTGTCTTTTACTTCTTCAATTCTATTTTCCAAAACGAATCCTCTTTGCACTTAAAAAGTTTACAATAAAGCGTGTTAACAAATTTTAAATGATTAATGAAGGAATTATAATGCTTTGACTTATTGTTTAATATCATTTACAAGCACAGTAGCTGTATGGGCTATTTATGTCGGTTCGCATCCCGTCCCTTTGCGACCCCTGGCGGCTCATTCACAAACTGCGGTCATACACTAAAAACAGAGCGGCACCTATTTCAAACGGCGGCGGTACCAGCCGCGGCGTTAATAGCTACTTTGAACTCTCACCTACTGTATATATATATATATATATATATATATATATATATATATATATATATATATATATATATATATATATATACACATATATACACACAGTTGAAGTCAGAATTATTAGCCCCCCTGAATTATTAGCGCCCGTTTATTTTATTTTTTTTCCCCGATTTCTGTTTAATGTAGGGAAGATTGATTCATCACATTTCTAAGCATAATAGTTTTAAAAACTTATTTCTAATAACTGAGTTATTTTATCTTTGCCATGATGACAGTAAATAATAGTTTACTTGATATTTTTCAAGAGACTTCTAAACAGCTTACAGCTATACACTTCTATACAGTGACATTTAAAGGCTTAACTAGGTTAATAAGGTGAACTAGGCAGGATAGGGTAATTAGGCAAGTTATTGTATAACTATGGTTTGTTCTGTAGACTATCAGGAAAAAAAAATTAGCTTAAAGGGGCTAATCATTTTGTCCCAAAAATGTTTTTTAAAAAATTAATAACTGCTTTTATTCTAACTAAAATAAAACAAATACGACTTTCTCCAGAAGAAATAATATTATTAGACATACTGTGAAAATTTCCTTGCTCTGTTAAAAATCATTTGGGAAATATTTAAAAAAGAAAAAAAAAATCAAAAGAGGGCTAGTAATTCTGACTTCAAATGTATTTAAATATACATTGCTCTTGTGGAGCTGGTGCAAATACAAGCAAAATACACTTCCCCTTTAAGTGATTCTGGACATACAGTGTTTATTAGTGCCAGGCGGTCTTATACGTTTTACAAACTGTTGATGTTCTGGGATTTTCATGTACAATCACTTTTATGCTTTACAGACTATGTTCTTAAAAATGAGCAGCATCTCTTATGTAAAAAAATGCTTTGTTGATCCCAGTGGTCAGAGGAGAATGGCCAGACAGGTATTGAGCTAAACAATAAATAAGCAAATAACCACCAGTTGCAAGTCTGCAGAAAAACATTTGCGAACACACGACACATCCAGCCTTGAATCAGATAAGCTAAAGAAGCAGAAAGAGAACACATTCCTGTTCACTACAGTTAAGCCTAACCAAAACTGGACAGATTGGGGAGATTAAGTCTTGCCTGACTTCTTGATTTCTGCTTATATTTGCATGGTTGGGTCAAAATTTGACAAAGAACATAAGATCGGGTCTATCCTGCCTTCATCTGGCTTCATCTATCAACACTTCAGGTGGCTGCTGATGTAATGGTGTGCAGGATATTTTCTGTATGCCTCAGTACCAACAGAGCTTCATTCAAACACAGCAGCCTGCCTGACTATTGTTACTGAGATGTTATTGATACTGAGCATTTCAGTGCCTTTATTTCCACAGTGTGCACATATTCCCTACTTGCAGCAGGAAAATCATCTATGTCCCAAAGCTCAAATCATCATAATCTGGAATCTTGAACATGACAGTGAGTTCACTTAACTAGAAATCTCAGTCTAATAGAGCACATTTGCTACATATATGCATCCATGACACACTTACTAAATTACTTTCCACATTAACAACAGCAAGATCAAATGATTTTCTCTATATGTTTGAAAATGACTGGTTCTGGTAGACGGTATGAACCTGGCACTTTCTAATGGGTACAGTGAATGGCTGGCCTGGGGCAAAGGCATGGTGGGTACGCAGACTGCGTGATTAGTGAAAGGGGCAAGTTGTAATCCACCGCTGCATTAATCAAAATGATAATGCTTCCATTTGTGATTACTGCTTGCTTCCAGCACTGCATAAAGCCTGTCCCATGTGTATCCAGGGTTGTTTGAGGATGAAAGTGGGTGGGGAGGGGGGGCGTAGTCACCTGTGATAGTCATATAACCAGATATCCAGAAACCACCTGGTGCAAAAGGCTGAGAGCTGTTTTAAAAAAAATAATGGCAACTGAACGTGCTAGGGCTTACTTACACCTGGTCTTTTTTTTTTTTTCTGATCATATAGACCTTTTTTATGGCTGCTGCATGGAGGGCGCCATAGCGACCAGCGTCTTCCGGTAGAATGCTAAAACTTCCGCTCACAGCGTGTACAACTGGTAATTTGCGCTCCGAAAATGGGTTTCAATAACGTTTTTAATGGATAACAGAGTGTTTTTGTGATACACAACTTAGAAATGTGTCTGTTAAAGCTGTTATAATCTGTCACATGTGGTTCAAGCGCGTCAGAAATACGAGAAAAACGTTCCCCTAGTTTACGTGTCTGCCGTCAGAAATACAGTGTGTGTGTGCGTTCCCAGCCTGTCAGCTGTTAACTCAGCGGCTCTTTAACACACACACACACACACACGCACACACAGAGAGAGAGAGAGAGAGAGAGAGAGAGAGAGAGAGAGAGAGAGAGAGAGAGAGAGAGAGCGCAAACCAGAGTACTGGCATGAAACTTAACAGGTATGAAAGTCGTGCAATTTACAAAAATGACCAATAAAAGTCTGTTATTGATACTCTGCTGGCTGATTTGCTGTTCATTCTAATCGCAAGCCATTTGTGTTTTATTTCGTGTGTTGTTTTTACCATGCGTTTGTGTTTTTCGGTCATTTCGAAATGATACTATTCATATTTTACATATTGTCACGGTTATTAAATCAGTGTGTCAGTGGCACAGTACAGGCTACGTGTGTGTGTCAAACATTTTGGTGAATTACATTTGTTTGGGCCGGTTATATATTTGAAATAAAGAGAAAATGTTGACTTTAGCGATGACAAGGCTTCATTTAAACTGCAGAAGATGCCGTCTGACAACGAGGGGAAAAAGCCTCACAGCAGCTGTTTTCCATCCTATTAGATCGCATTTCTTTTAATGATCAGTCCAGAAGATGGTGCTGATGAACAACAGTATTAGTTCAAAGAGGATAAAAGCAGGTAAAATAGATTAAAACTATCGTTTCAAAGCTGTCCAAATGTGACTGTTGACACGCATCAGCTGCCGACCGGAAGTTCTTCACATTCTCCTTGCGCATACACGCAAAGCATAATGGGTAATATTCTGTTCCAAGAAAAAGGTCTATAGCTATCCGATCCTGTAAAGGAAAGGTGTAAATAGGCTCCATTTCCAGATGGACAGGTCTAAATGCATTTGGTTTTTGATGTAAATTTTATTCCTCATATCAGATAGCTATCCAATCAGAGAAATTTCTGAAATAACCAGGTGTAAACAGGCCTATGTTGTACTCGTATGCTTAAAGAGAGTGAATTCACACTGCAAAGTGAACGAAATCTCTCCATTGAGTCATGGCTGCCGTGGTATCTTTTGTTCTGTTGTCCTCGCCTACCTTTGGCTGAGTTTGCTTTTGCTGCGTGATAAATCACCTTAAAGACTGTTGCTTCTCCATAAAGCACTGCGCATTCAGCCATGTCAGATTTAAATAAGAAAATGATAAGACAGAAAGAGGATCTGCCACATTTAACACGGGAAAACGCAAGGCTGGCATCTTATTAAAATGTATGAAACCAATAAGGGACGGGCTGGCAAAGATAGGGGGATCCATAGGCAGCCAAAAGGTGGGGAATGTTGTTTATTTGCCCAGGAAGTCAGATAGGAGACCAGAAGCGATCTGTATTTATTGGAACTGTATTTTTGGAACGGTTTCTTCTTCTCTTTGATTAAAAACAAAACAATTTTGCGAGCCGTGTCAGAAATGAAATATTTACATCTGATATGCGTTCCAGAATTTACAGCATCAATTATCAGCTCATTAGCACCACTTAAAGATATGTTAACACAGTGTGCCCAATAGAGATGCACAGATCAGCTGAAATGTCACCCGAATCTGCGGTTTCATAATAATCATCCACCCGCCACTCACATAATTTTATCTGATATATATATATATATATATATATATATATACACACACACACACACACAACAGTTCTGTCTGGATCTCGAATCTGATTGGCTGATAGCGGTGATATATTTAAGTAATATCAGCATCCGTACAGCCTCTTCACCTTTTGTGTATTACTCTGCCCACATACAGCCAGCAACAAGCAGACACTACAGTTTAACAAATATTACTGCAGTTAGACAACAAAATATACTTTTGAGGCTTTTTTAGTCGAGAATTTAATTGTTTAGATTGCTACTATTGCAGTTTATTTGCAAGAATGGTGCCTATTTTAAAATATTTACAATTTCTGAGAGACAGCTCGTTGGCGACAGTTGACATTTTCTATCCACAAGATGGCAACAGAACCGCATAATAAGCCCTTACGCTTAGAAGATAAAACAGTCTGATTTACTATAGAACTATAGAAGATCAAATCAATATTAAACTGGTAAGCACACCTGCCAACACTTCCTTTTTTCATGGGAGAAACCCGTATTTCAGACCAGTCTCCCGCAACCATTCCGTTTTTATTCTTTCTAAAAAAAAGTCCTAGTAATTTTACCCACCTCTTTGGTACAGTCTGTAAACTTAACACCCCCGGGTTGCCAACTTTGGTACAGTACCCAATCAAAGTGGCTGCCCAAAACCTGCTACATCCTGTTCTCAATCCTTACCCCCGAACACCCCTTCCCCCCTGTAGACTGTAACACTGTAATAAAATGTCTCTGTAGATGGATGGCATTTCATGTCACGTTCAGCCTTATAATCTTAGAGTGAGCAAAATCAGCAGTTTTGTCATCACTTTAGACAGAGTCATTCAAACACTAGCTCTAAAGTGATGTTGGTGAATTAGTAATGGCTTCTGCTGTTTTGACGTCAGCTGCAGATATGAATGAATGGCGGAAGAAAGTAGTTCCTAATAAAAAAAGGGTTTTTAGACTCTCAGTGTTTGATTTTCTAATTTATATACAGAATTGTGCTATTGATCTGTTGTATAAACGCAATATCACACTCATAGCAGTGCGATATGGCTGTATATCAGCACTGGTGGGACGCTAAGGAACGAGGCCGCCTCCCACCAGTTATAATATACAGCCATATCGCACTGCTACTCATGTGATATTGCCTTCTCAGCAATAAATTATCTGCATACTTCTATTGTGATATTACAGTTTAAGTAAATATTATATTTTATAACCAGGATACAAAACCCCAAACTTCCTCTTCCCACTTTATTACACCCAAATGACTTTTTTTTATCACTTTCAGAATTGATGTTAAAAACAAACCAATAGAAGCATACTGGTTATTTAATTGGTTACTCCAAATTAGCTCCTCCCACTCTTGACACCCTAATTACTTTAATAATGCTGCCAGTATTGGTATATTTAAAAAAAAAGTCCAATGATGCATTGCTTATTATGATTATATCTGGCATTATGAAGGAGCAGGGGCGGCTGAACCCGCGTCATCTAGCTCTTTCACTCAGCCTGCATCTGACAGATGCTGCGATTCAGAGATGGCAATTTATTCAGCGGCATGATTTTAAATACATTTTTCATTCACAGAAATTCAAATGTTATTTTTGAACTTGAAAAAGACAGAGGTCCAGACCTCGGTGACCTCATATTTGGCTACGAGCCTGTGCAAGGTCTTTACGTTGCTTCTTCCCGCTTTAATTAAACGAGTATTCAAAAGTAAAAGTGGCCCTTCTGTATCAGACCTCAGTGAGCCTTATTGTTGGATACAGGTGGCAAAAGAAGTGCAGATGAATTCAGAGAAACAGTGAGCTTTGCTGGGATAGTTTTCCACTCAGTGCCTTTCATCGTAACTCTGAATGAAGCCAGAGAGCATCTCTCTTGTTCAGAAGAATATGGTTAGAGTCAGACATGTTCCAGCAAAGTGGCTCATATCGATTTCTGCAGGAGTGAGACATCAGATTCGGATCTGATGCCAAGGGAAGTCAGCAGCCTATTGTTTTTGGAGCGTGGGGCAATCATTTGATATCATCAAACTGTAATGAATCTGGGAGAGAAGAGAGTTGCTTCTGAAATTAAAAGCATCCTTTGCGACCGTAAATGGCTTTCTGAAGCACAACTTTCAGTCCCATGGGCTAAACATTGAGACACAATTCAAAAGCAAACTCTATGAGCAAATTCAGTCAACTCACAATTAGGCTTATGACTATCAAATTTCATTGTTGCAATTAATCAATGAAGCTTTATTGATCACATTTTTTTGGAATGATATTGATCTAAGTGACAAACAAAAATAATTATTTAACAGGTATATCAAAAAAGTTAATGCATTGCTTTACTGTACATGTTCAGAGTGATCAAATGTTTCAAACTAATAAAAAGATTAATCACCTCCAAAATAAAAGTTTGTTTTGAAATAAAATATCTGTCCTGTGAATATGTATTATACACACATGCAAGCATATATATATATATATATATATATATATATATATATATATATATATATATATATATATATATATATATATATATATATACACACACACACACACACACACACACACACACACACACACACACACATACATATTGTACATACACGCACACACTAGGTTGAGGTCAGTTTTTATTATTATTATTTATTTGAATATTAATTTAAATAAAATTCTTCAGTTTATCAAGGCGGCATTTATTAAATGTACAAAAAAAAGTAAATACGGATTTATTAAATATATATTATTCATTGATTATTTCTTTTATTACTATTACCTTTAATAATAATAATAATAATAATAATAATAAGTAATATTAGAGTGATCTATGAAGGATCATGTGACTCTGAAGACTATATTAATGAAGCTGAAAATTCATTGAATCAATTATTAAAGTAAATTACTTTTTGAACTATTACTTTATTTTATAGTGCAATAAAATTTTTTTACTGTATTTTTGATTAAATAAATGCAGCCTTGGTGAGCAGGACCCCAAACTTTTGACCGGTAGTATATATGTAAATACAATTTATTTACAAATTGAAATTTCTATGTAACAAGAATAGTTTGTGTATGGTGTATATAATACGTACACATATATTATGTCAAAATTCTTTTTTTTTTTTGGGATGTGATTAGTTGTGAATATTTTTTTGCCCAGCACTAAATGTAAGCGATTTAAACACATACAGCTGATTTATTTAGTTTTTTATTAGTAACCCTAACATGTAAATGTAATTAAGTACATGTAAGTAATTACAACTATGATTTTAACACGTATGCATTAACTTATACATTTACATAATAATATAAAATAATAAAAGTGTTTAAATAATGAAATAATTTCTAATCAATATTTTAGCATGTTCAGATAAACATGTTTAATAGTAATGTTTCAATTATTAGGTTAAGCAATTAGGCCTCTTTGCATTTGGTGGTATTATGAACTCCCAACCCAATGTAAAAAAAAGTTGCACTATAAAGGATCAGGGTGGGGCCAAGTAGGAGTGTTCAATCTGAGTTCCAAATTGAACCAAAACGATTACAATTGGCTTAAGATTGGGAAAATCCAGCACGTGTCAACCAGCAGACTTTGGGAATTAAAAAAAAAAAGCACTCTTGATATTGAAATAATAAATAATTATTCACTGTATCTTGAAGTGGCCATAATATTAATATTGTGCCCATTCATTATTACAATATATTGAATAACTGAACATCAGCATATGTCAAATAGACTGATTTTTGAGTCAAAAAACCTATCTAAAAGCAAAGCATTTCATAAACAAAAAGGGGGGAAAATCTACAATTCTAAGCAGCAATATAATTTGGTCATTAAAATAAATTTGAATGAAGCAGCCTCTAATAGGAACGCTGATCAGAAAGACATTTGCAATCAGGGGAGTTTAAGATTTGCTCACTACCAAGTTATTTTGGAAAAGCATGGATCCTTCAGCTCACAGAGAGCCTTTTTTTAATTATACAAGCCTTGTGGAGAGACCCAGGCGGCATGGCATATATCGAGCTCCTAGTAAATCTTGTTTATGCTGTCACACAGGGGTCAACTGGCTCCTAGCAGGCTCCTGGCACCGGCAAAACAGCACAGTTGGGCTGCCTCTTTCTGGCCCTGTCCGTGGTGCTGAAATGGTAATTCTCACCAAGGCTTGGGAAATATATTGGGTATGCATGATATATTCGCAAGAAATTTATAGTCTGTAAAATAAAGCCACAATATGAATGCTGCAGTGATTTTAAAGATGTTTTATGTGGTTGGGTCTCTAAAGACGCAACAGTTGGCAAGTTTTATCAATACTAAATCTTATTTATTTGTTTTAATGAGATATTTATCTGTCTTTTAGTAAATAATGAGTTAGTACATAATTTACTAATAGGCAAGAATGAACATGTTCAGTACAAGGTTTAAAAAACGAACAAACATTACAATTAGAACAAACCATTGTTGTAATTACTACTCACAATAATAATAATGACAATAATAATAATAATGACAATAATAATATGTATTATAATTATTTATATTATTTTATACTTGGTATTATATATTTGCATTTTATTTTGAACATAATATAAAAAATGCATATATTACTATATTTGATATAAAATGCATATTTTTCTCATACATTAGAGATGCACAATATTTATTGCAAAAATTAATTTGCTGCTTGTTCAGACAATTTAAAATGAGTTCAAACAACATGATTTTTGAGATTTGGGGGGGGGATTTAATTGTTTTATGTTTTTCGTATAATTATTTTACAGTTATTAGGTTAGGTTAATCGATCTGTGATGGGAAACATGAACAATTGTGTGGAACCCTGCCTTTTTTTACATTGTGGCCGTCGATACAAGCTAATAAATTCTAATTTTAATGTTATCATTATTGATCCAATTACTTAACTTTGTTTTTTTTTTTTTTTTGGTTAATGTTCAGTGGGTTGGTTGATTGGATGGATGGATGGATGGATGGATGGACAGATACAGTAGCTGAATATTATGTAGGGTCAATGTATAAATAAACAGATTGAACGATGGATGGATGGATGGATGGATGGATGGATGGATGGATGGATGGATGGACAGGCAGACAGATAACTGGATATTAAATAGGGTCAATTTATAAATAAACAGATTGAACGATGGATGGATGGATGGATGGATGGATGGATGGATGGATGGATGGATAGGCAGACAGATAGCTGGATATTATGTAGTGTCAATGAATAAATAAACAGATTGGATGGATGGATGGATGGATGGATGGATGGATAGATGGATAGATGGATGGATGGATGAACTAACTGACTGACTGATTGATGCCAGGAAGTGTGTTTTATTCATATAAATGAAAGTTGGCCATAGAAACAAATAGTTGATTGAAATTCAGAGATCAAACTTTTCTGAAGTTAGGGTTTTAGAATAAAATCACTGAATGTGTTAGCCTTTTGTGTTTGCAATCATGAAGAAAAAAAAATCAGTTAATATATCAGCCTTCAAATCAAAATAATTTAATATGTATGCTTATCTTTCTATCTTATCTTTCTTTTATCTTTTCTAAAATTCTATATATGTGCATCCCTATCATACATACTATGTTTACTGTGTTTACTATTTTAACACACAATGTTTAGTTCATCACTACAACACGACCAAGAAATATATTCATAAATCAAATTACTGTAATCAACCAAGTTAGATTAACTGCAGTACACCAAACCTTTTGTAAACACTTCAAGATGAGTAATCTGATTCATGAATGTATTAATCTCCTCCAGAGTAATCACTTCCAACCTCTTACGCACTGCTCAAACCAGCCTGCCTACATGGCACCTGGAATTTTGGCACCTGTTGTGTTGCCATGTTTTCCAAGCTAAATTACCCCGATCCAGTCATAAGACTAATGAGTATTAAGAGCGCTTGAGCATTGGCACCTCTAGATTCCATTGACCCGGACAAACCAGCTGATCAATGAGCATTCGCCAACCCGCCGATATAAACAAGCCAAAGTGTCAGAACGGTGCGAAAGTGAGCAAGCAGTAGGAGGAGTTCAGCTCATTTTCACTTTTGATGAATAAATTTCAAGACGAAATGCGACAGGAAATGCAGCAGTGTTTTTTTCTCATCCAACACAAGGTCAAGCAGATCCGTCTGGTTTTCCCGGAATTCTCCACAGGCTGTCTTTAAAGCACCCCCAAAAAAATAAATAAATAAAATCGTAATGACTTTGAAATCACATTGCGTCCTTGTGGGCCAGAGGTAAACCATGGTGCGGCGGCTTCATTTGTATTCCAACACACACGAGACACTAGTTTGATCAGGTAGGGTTATGTAGCCAAATCGATCTGTCTTTTTTAATGTAAAAAAAAGAGAGAGAAAGATCTCTCGCTCATCTTCTGACAGCGTAGGGCAGGAAAAACTGTTCGGCCTCAAGAAGTTTTGCGCATTTTCCTTCCACCTGCCAGAGTGGTGTGTTGAAGATAGAGAGAAGAGCCTTGGAGAAGAGGCTGAATTTATCAGCCACACTGCGCTCTGAGCTCCCCTCGGGTGGCGTAATGAGTTTAAACTTGGTGAAAAAGTGGATAGGATAACCTGAGCGCTCCACTTCTCAAATGGATTTTGCCTTCAGAAAGATGCCTTTTAGCCAAAGATCTCCTGCTTCTGTGTTGTGAAATGTGATAAATATCTAACAGCCTCCATTCTTATAATGGCTCCTGGAGCCAGGGAGAACAAGCAGATTGTCTTTTTCTATTAGATTCCTCCAGTTTTTATTCGCTTAATTGGTCTGAGCAAATGGATCAGTGAGCAGGTGCTACAATGCATAAAGAGCTCTAATCTTTCTCTATTTGATCATTTACAGGTAGATTTGTGTATTTAATGGATGTACACCTCATGTGTATTAGCATTAGAGCAGAGGAGATACAAGCGGATATTGTGAGATGAGATTTCCATCATCCTAACCTTATCCCTGATAGGGAAGCTTGTATTTCCCCAATGGAATAGAAAAAGGCAACAATGTTTTATCTAACAATTTAGATTTTTAATTACTTTGTGTAACAAATTTATTTATTTTTTATTGAATTTTTTCTCAGATTTCTCATGTCTAAATAACATTTCATTCCGAAGAGATCGGTATCAAACATAACTAACAGAAAAGGGACGCAAACAAAACTTTTGTTCAAAGTTGATTGAGTTTGGTTCAATAACTGAGTTTACATTAGCTATTCATTGAATAGTTTACGTTTATATAATATATAAACTCCTCACAGGGCCAGCTGGTATTCCCGTGTTCATGTGGATTTCCTCCGCGTGTTCCAGCTCTTCTCACAGTCCAAAGACATGCGCCATATGTGAATTTGATGAACTAAATTTACCGTAGTGTCATGTGTGTGCATGAATGTATGAGTGTTTCCCACTACTGGGTTTCGGCTGGAAGGCCATCCACTGTGTAAAACTATCCTAATCTCACAAGGAAATGTAACTATTTTACGTTTTGTCAGTTTAATGGATAATTCGTAGGAGTTTGTCATCCAAAAATGTAAAATTTTAAAAAGGAGGTGTGGCAACCAACCATGCCCCTAAACCCAACCATGACTGGGGGAAAAGCAAATCATGCTAACATGGCTGGAACACCTCCCTAGGTAGGCGTCCAGGAGGCATCCAAAACAGATGCCCGAGCCATCTCAGCTGACTTCTCTCGATATGGAGGAGCAGTGGCTCTACTGCGAGCTCCTCCTGGGTGTCAGAGCTCCTTACCCTATCCATAACCTGCCACCCTTCAATGGAAACTCATTTCGGCCGCTTGTCCGAGATGATGTCCACCTTGTCCGCCGAGATCTTGTCCTTTTGGTCATGAGAGTAGGAACATAGATTGACCGGTAAATCGAGAGCTTTGCCTTTTGGCTCAGCTCCTTCTTCACCACAACAGAATTAAAATAATAATCTAGCCAAAATAAAATTAAAGTTTTCACAGTTTCTGAGAAGCCCATATTAAACTTTTTCATTATTAATGACAAATTTGAATAAGCAGGAAATGCTTTTGCAATGTATTCGCTGCACTGAACATGTTCCCGGATTACCTCGGAAGAACAAACTCTGAACCGGCGCATTAACTGCAGCACCCACGGATAACCGAGAAATGATGTGCTCACCCAAGTGATGGAACTCGTCGTGATGAACGAGAAAAAAATGAAACATGCTAGACTTTCTGCAATGGTGTGGTAAGGTGTCGCAGGCATGGTTGTGAACTACTAGGGCTGCTTGATTATGGAAAAAATCATAACCACGTTTATTTTGGTCATAAATGTAATCACAATTATTCAAAACGATATACAGATGAAGTCAAAATTATTCACCCTTCTGTGAATTTTTTTTTTATAAATATTTCACAAATGATGTTAAACAGAGCAAGGAATTTTTTGCAGTATTTCCTATAATACTTTTTCCTCTGGAGAAGTTTTTTTTTTTTTTGGTTAGAATAAAAGCAGGTTTAAATATTTTGAAACCTATTTTAAGGTCAAAAATATTAGCCCCCTTAAGCAATATTTTTTTGATTTTCTGCCGAATAAACTACAATGACTTGCCTAATTGAGTTTTTAAATTGCAATTTAAGCTTAATGCTTGCATCTTGAAAAATATTTTCTAAAATATTTTGTACAATAATCAAAGCTAAAAGAAATCAGTTATTAGAAATGAGTTATTACATCTATTATGATTAGAAATGGGTTGAAAAAAAAACCTTTTCGATAAACAGAAATTGTAGGTGAAAAAGAGTCACTAACAATTCAGGAGGGCTAATAATTCTGACGTCAACTGCAGATATTTATCAGTAGATAGTTATTTTCCTCCCTGTAAATAAGAAAAGGGAAATAAATACAATAGAATAAAAATATGAAACAAACTGTGCATTAAGCATCTTCACTGTAAGAAAAAAAACTTTCATTATAGCCACAAAAGTCCTTCAGTCAAAAGCATATAGTAATTTTGTCCTTTAGTTGTTTGATTAATAATGACAAAAACAGTCAGCAGCAAGAATATTGCGCACTGTCACTTTAAGAGCAGTACAGTTCAGATTTATGGTTTCACTTTCACATGTCTTTTGATTCTCAACTCGTTTATTACATAAACGAGGGTTAATATGAATAATCACTAAACACCGCGTTTTGACACACATTTGCAAGTATTAGACCAATAAAGCACTCACATTAAGACGACTTTAGATGTGTGTGCTCAGCTCGTCTCTGAGGCAAGGTGTGCACACACACAACAGCATGCAGTCTCTTTCACACTTTTGATTGGAATGTACATCAATGAATGATGCGCATAACACGCTGCAAAAATGACATTACAGGACATGCTTTTAGTAATTTTCACGTGAAACTGAGCTTTGCAGAGCAACAAATGCATACAACTGGAAAGGGGGCGGTGTATGATTCAATAATCGTTTTATCTCGATTAATGTTTTTTTCATAATTGTTAGAAGCCGAAATCGACACTGAATTTTTGATTAATTGCACAGCCCTACATTACACAAGAAGAAACGATTGAATCTTGTGTGACGACGCCCATTTGTCATTTATAAATCCCCAAGACACACTACGTCAAGGAAATCGTGCCGAAATCATGATAAACTCGTGTGATCTGACCGGGGCTTAAGACGAAGGAAAATAAATGAATGATAAATAAACTGGCAAAAAAAGTTGCCTGACTGCCTGCCTATCTATCAATTTTTTTGCAAAAGAAACCAAATTTGAAGAAAAAGGTTAAACTTTAATTTAATTTGCTAATTTAAATTCAGATTTCAAAACTTAAAATTGCCAGATTCGCCTTCAGAACTGCAAATAATAAACTCACAATTTCTTACATAAACTCAATTTCATTTATTTATTTATTTCGTTTTTGAAATATTCCAAAATAACAGAAGCAATCTCTCCTACTTCGAAGCCCTCAAAGACTTAATTACACCTTTTCACAAATTTCCCCCATCCACTCCGTAACCCATTACTCTTCGACCACCAGCTAGCCGAAAATTGCTTTAAGGGAACGAGTTTGGAGGGGTTTTCTCATCAAAGACCTCTTTTGCCTTCTTAAATGTTCAGCCCTGCGCCCCCTCCGGCTGGAACTCACGTTTGATCCTAATGACGGTGGTGGCTTTCGTGAGCCCACAGCAACAGGTATATAGCCTGGTGTATAATGAGCCCATTAAGTCCCACGAGGATGAGATTTTGGTGCAGGCTGACATATTGAACGGGACGCAGAAAGACACAAGGAAAAAGACACGGAGGAACTAAAGCTGAAGAAAATTGTCACTGTTATGAAGAGCTTTGGGTTCGCTGTTGCCATAGATACTCCATGGCCTTTTCCACTCTGAATCAACGCATTACTCTGGCACTCGGAGGCAGGTGAACACAGCCCAAAAAAAAATCAATGGCGAGTGGGCAGCTTATGCAGAGCAGTGCAGGAATACTTTACAGCAGGGGTGGCAAACTTAAATTGGGTTAAGGGCCAGATTGGTGAAAATGTTTCCTTGTGTAGGCCGATTTTTGTTAAAGATTATAGTTAGCTCAATTTTTGGAAGGAATAATTAATGACTGGCCATTGAATTAGTAGACAATAGTGCATAATTAAAATGGTGATGCAGCCACAATGCATAGCGGCTTTTACACCTCAGGTCTGCATTATTTTAAAAATGGATTTATATGTTTGCATTATTTTTACCTCTCAGCTGGAATGCTAACAGCTGAATAAACATGTTTAGGAATGAATGAATGAATGAATGAATGAATGAATGAATGAATGAATGAATGAATGAATGAATGAATGAATGAATGAAATGTAGTTAAGTAGGATCAGGCCTGCCATAGATACATAATTAAATATTTCAATATCTATCAAAATTGCCAAGAGGGGACTGAAAGTTTCTGTATTATTGAATGGTTCATCCAGTTAAATGATTTATTCAAAACAGCTGATTCATTTAGAAAGCAAATCGTTCCAATAATTTGTTCAAAACAGCTGATTCATTTAGAAAGCAAATCATTCAAATGATGTTCAAAACAGCTGTTTCATTTAGAAAGCAAATCATTCAAATAATTTGTTCAAGAGCAGATTCATTTAGAAAGCAAATCATTCAAATGATTTGTTCAAAAGAGCCGATTCGTTTGGAAGCATGCAAATGACTCATTATGAATGGGTGACTGAATCATTGACTCAAATGATTTGTTCAAAAACAGATTCATTAAAAACAGTGCAGGCTTAATGTGTACCTAATACCAAATCATTCTTTCTCCCTCATTTGATTTTAAACCTTATGATGCTCTATTTGAACAATTTATGTGCAAAGACTAAAGCGAATGGCACAAAAGCATTAAGGGCAAGTCTGAATCCATTGTTGCTTATTTAAGGGCGGAAAATTATGCTTTGCGCCCTGGCACATGGTCTAACAGGGTTGTGCTTATTCTCTTAATGAGTTATGGGTGTGCTTTGAGCATAAGGTGCATTAAACCAATCCAAGTCTCATCTCTCATTGCCTTTAAGAGTAAAGCCCAATCCCAAATCTACCCCTAAGCCCTTCCCCTTACCTCTACCCCTTGTTTTGTGTGTTCCAGTGAAAGGGTAGGAGTTTCCCAATTCTCTTTAGCTTGAAGGCGTAGGGCTAAGGGGAAGGGGTATACACCCCTTCGAATGAAGATTTTTGGAGGCCACACTCAAAACCAAAGGGGTAAAAAATTCCCCGAATACACCAGCCACAACAGCAGGATCGCAGAACCCAGAAGTAAGGAGATCCACAAATTAATTATTTTTGTCACTATTACGACTTTTTACAACAAACAAGGACATGTTTTATTGTATTCATAACCGCATTTGTTTTTTACCACTAAGCTTTAAAAAAAAAAGGCTAAAATAAAAACTGCTAAATTTCACAATCTATAATCCCTAATCATAACTTCTGTATAGCAGTCCCACAACATTCTGACACTCGATGACACTTGAATACCCTGTCAGTAATGTCTAGTGGCTGAGAATGAGCTTTTTACAGTGTCTGTTATAATGTTAATGTTGTTTTCGTGTGTTTACATTGATGAATATAGCCACTGTGTAAATCACAGTACAGTTATGATCTTTTTGCCACATTAGATGGTTGTGATAACATAATATATGCCTTTAGTCATTTCCTGAAGATACATACCAAAAAATAACGCAACTGGAATAACTATGCAATGACATATGATGACATGTGCAGGTGCTGTAGTGCTGCCCCAATTCTTAGGGGTCAATTTTAAAGCCCTTCACCTTCAGTTTTAAGGGCCAAGGGGTAGGGACACAAAAATAGAATTGAGATTGGGCCTAAGTTGTGTTGCACCGTGTCACATTTGCTATTTAAATGGTGGACTTTGTAAGTGGAAAAACTAAATGCTTTACTAGCAAGAAAACAGATAAACAGAGCATCTGCAATGTGAGAATAAAGAACCAGCCTTCTCCGTTCGGGCTTTTTACTTTCTTTTTTCTTTTACTCTTTACTTTATATCCAAATACACATCCTATTCTTATGCCCCATATGGTGATGCCTACATCTCCAAAATCTGACAGGTGGACAAATCTAAACGTGTTTTTAATAAAACAAATACAAATATGCATTTAATAAATACTACTACTAATAATAAGAACATTATACAAATGATTGTCATGAATAAACTAAAAATGCCCCCCAATATTTTAATCCTTTAATTTTTTTCATATGTAAAGATATTTGTGTGTTGCTGTACATGTGTATTGCGCTTTAATACACGCTTTGTAGTAAGCTTTTGGATCTGCATAGGCGCGTAACTAGCACTCTCTACACTGGACTTTAGACCAGCTTTTAGTTTGTCAAGGCCGCAGTCTATTTCAGCTCCTCAGAATAGCAAAGCACCAGCAATGCATCCCATGAGTCCACAAAGCACAACAATTAGATTTACTATTTAAACAACGTGGCGCAAAATGTGAAAATTAGGGATGCGCCAGTCTGAAAATCGCAACAAATTGTGCTATACAGGTCTTGTGCCTTATTGGGTTGGGTGTATAATAGGTCCCGTACTTTTCTTTATTCTGTTTAACACACCCATTTTACCTATACTGCATGTCTTTGGACTTGTGGGGGAATCTGGAGCACCCAGAGGAAACCCACGCGAACACGGGGAGAACATAAAAACTCAGAAACACCAATTGACCCAGCCGAGGCTCGAACCAGCAACCTTCTTGCTGTGAGGCAAATGGGCTACCCACTGCCCTACCATACAGCCAGAAATCAGATTATTACTTTTATTATATACATTTTCAAAATATGTTTTTGTGTGTGTGTGTGTGTGTGTGTGTGTGTGTGTGTGTGTGTGTGTGTGTGTGTGTGTGTGTGTGTGTGTGTGTGTGTGTGTGTGTGTGTGTGTGTGTTGATAGAAAAATTACGTAAATAGGTTTTGAAAATGAGCAATTTTTGCATTTGCAGATGATTTATTCCTTTAAGAGATAAAAAATAAATAATTATATGTATTATTATATGTACTATGCAATTATAACAATCAATTTCATATAAAATGAACAAATTTGCAATACTCTGATAAATTGGGTAAAACTGTGCTCTTGCTCCTGTGATACAAAAATCGTTAATTATTGTTTAATACTTCTCAATTATAAAAAACAACAACCTATACAGGCATTTCCCCTCTATATCATAACTTTTATCACTGCGTTCCAACAGGCTTAGAATTATTATGTTCAACACTCCTAGTTCCTCCACTTTTTGCATCTTAATCAATCCGCTTAGTCAAAAAAAATAATAATAATAAAATAAAGCACAGCAGCAATTACTCTACTTAATCTTCAAAATTTTGTTTTATTTACTAATATTCTATATTATCATTTAAATACCTAGACTAGACACATGTGCGGCCCATATGTTTGACACCTGTGCTTTACTGGCATAGACAACATTGTGGAAAGCAGAAAAGATGCTACTGTGCAGCAGACGGCTGTGATGTATAGAGCGGGTGAGCAGGTGTAGTTATATAGGTGCCATCTAATTCATCATTCCATCCCAGCATGCATTCTAGGCAAGAAAGCGAGCGAGAGATGAGGTTTTCGACTAGACCTGTGCACCGCCGCGCCACATAAAAGAGCATTGCATTGTGGCGTTCCGTATAAATGCTCTGAAGAATGAAGTAGCAAAATGCCCAGTGATGCCAGTCTTTCTGCACTCTGTTTTTCTTTTCCACACAGATAAACGTACGCATTCAGTCATGCATCTTAGAGATGTGTATGATTTTTAGAAAAAGCACGAACAATGACAAAACAAGTATGGAGCAAAACATACAGAAAGAAGAAAGATAAACTGATATTTTTATATTTATTTGAAATTACAGTTGCAATTATTGAACAAGGTCGAGACTGTGACGTCAGCATGACTTTATGGCAAACGTGTGATATGAGTTATAATACAAACTTTGTGATTTTTTAAATTTGTATTTAAAATTGTAAAGATTAAATATAAATTGAGGAATAATAAAAACATCCAACAAAACGTATAACAACAACAATAATAATAATAATAATAATAATAATAATAAAATTATTAAAAACAACAATAATAAAAAATAATACATTAGTTTAGAATAAAGTTCATAATACTACTAATAATAATAATAACAATGGTATTTTTATTATTATTATTATTATTTTATGTTTATTTTTTAACTTTAAATCTATATAAAAAGCAAAGGTTGTAATAAACATATACAAAGCAAAACATTTTGGGCTTAAAATTATTATTATTAGTAGTATTAGTATAATTAATTATTGCATTTTATTATAATTATTATTATAATTATTCCTTTCATTCATTTTTAGTGATTATTATTAATTTTATTTAATTACTTGCATATTTAAAGATAACTATCATAATAATAATAATAATAATGATGAAGATAATAATAATAATAAATTCACTTTACACATACATTCAAATCTAAGCTTGCATATATATATGAAATGTAATAAAATTGCAAACATGATGATGGTGTATATATAAGCAATATCACATGAGTGGCAGTGCAATATGTGTGTATACTACAACAGTTCTGTCTGGTTCTCAAATCTGATTGGCTGATAGCAATGTGAAATTCTGCAATAACAGAACCCATACAGCCTCCTCACCCTTCTGTATTACTCACATAGTGTGACAGCAGATCAATAAAACTCACTACAGTATGACAAAACTGCAGCTTTTAAACAACACAATGTACTTTTTAAGGCTTTTTTTAGTCGAATGAAGTTATTTAGATTGCAACTATGCACTTTATTTATAAGGATAGTGCCTATTTAAATATTTTAAATTTTGAAGATAGGCTCATGGATGCCCACACGCTGTATCAGTGGGCAGAGCAAAGATAGGTGACGTTGTCTATCCCCAAGATGGTGATAGAGACCACATAATAAGCCCTTAGAGGAGGAAAAACCCAGCATATTTTTTAACTACAGCTGATCAAATCCTTATAAAACTAATGATATACAGCAGTGCTTTAATTAAACCATAGTCATTTTAGTGTATTGATTGTGAGATGGGACTCGCATATCAGGAATGTATGTATTGCATTGCTTTGGCTGTTTCAGGGTTGTTTATTGTGACCTCCCAATTGCAACAGAGAAATACGTGGAAATCTCTGTAGACTGATGGCATTTCATGCCGTTCAGCTTTATAATCTTAAAATGTGGGAAAAATCACTTGTTTTGTCATCACATTAGACATTACGCTATAGAATCATCCAAACACTAGCTCCTCTTATAAAAGGATTTTGAGACTATACATGTTTTTTTACATATATATATATATATATATATATATATATATATATATATATATATATACACTAGGGATGTGCGGAGCAGCCGGTATTTGTATTTGTATTTGTATTTGTTGAGTGGGAAAAGTATTTGTATTTGTATTTGTATTCGAGTAAAATTCAAAATGGCGCAAAAATATATATTTTTTCTATTACACTTCTAATTTACGTTATAGTGAAAGTATTGTTTAATTATACCCATTATATAAATTATAGACATGCAATATTGGTTGTTGTTTTTGAACATGTGACAAGAAATGTCATTGAAAAGAAAATAACATAGAAGCAATTATCTCATCCATGGTTAAACCAACAACTAATAAAATACCATTGTGAATATTATGAACCCCACCACCACCGTTCTTGTTGAAGGACACTGAATAGACAGAATAAAAACAAATAATATTTCAAAAAACTGTTCTTCTTCTGAAAGAACTTCTTTCCAATGGACAGAATTCCAAATACTAAAATTAACTAAATAAATCTTAACTAGATTCTTAAAGTTTGAGAACAAACTTTGAGGCTGGCTTGTGAAAGCCTGACGGTAATAGTTTATTTAGTTTAAACAGTTTTTAAAACTATGAAAAGATAGATAGATAGATAGATAGATAGATAGATAGATAGATAGATAGATAGAAAGATAGATAGATAGATAGATAGATAGATAGATAGATAGATAGATTAGCATGTTATTAGCATGATTCTAGCATGAATTAACATGTTACTACCATGATTTTAGCATGAATTAGCATGTTGTTAGCATGATTTTAGCATGAATTAGCATGTTACTAGCATGATTATAGCATGAGTTAGCATGTTGTTAGCATGATTCTAGCATGATTCAGCATGTTGTTAGCACGATTCTAGCATGAATTAGCATGTTACTAGCATGATTCTAGCATGAATTAGCATGTTGTTAGCATGATTCTAGCATGAATTAGCATGTTTCTAGCATGAATTAGCATGTTGTTAGCATGATTCTAGCATGAATTAGCATGTTACTAGCACGATACTAGCATGAATTAGCATGTTACTAGCATGATTCTAGCATGAATTAGCATGTTGTTAGCACGATTCTAGCATGAATTAGCATGTTACTAGCACGATTCTAGCATGAATTAGCATGTTGTTAGCACGATTCTAGCATGAATTAGCATGTTGTTAGCACGATTCTAGCATGAATTAGCATGTTGTTAGCACGATTCTAGCATGAATTAGCATGTTACTAGCATGATTCTAGCATGAATTAGCATGTTACTAGCAAGATTCTAGCATGATTTAGCATGTTACTAGCATGATTCTAGCATAAATTAGCATGTTGTTAGCATGATTCTAGCATGAATTAGCATGTTACTAGCATGTTTCTAGCATGAATTAGCATGTTGTTAGCACGATTCTAGCATAAATTAGCATGTTACTAGCACGATTCTAGCATGAATTAGCATGTTAATAGCACGATTCTAGCATGAATTAGCATGTTGTTAGCACGATTCTAGCATGAATTAGCATGTTGTTAGCATGATTCTAGCATGAATTAGCATGATTCTAGCATGAATTAGCATGTTGTTAGCATGATTCTAACATGAATTAGCATGTTACTAGCATGATTCTAGCATGAATTAGCATGTTGTTAGCATGATTCTAGCATGAATTAGCATGTTACTAGCATGTTTCTAGCATGAATTAGCATGTTGTTAGCACGATTCTAGCATAAATTAGCATGTTACTAGCATGATTCTAGCATGAATTAGCATGTTGTTAGCATGATTTTAGCATGAATTGGCATGTTACTAGCATGATTCTAGCATGAATTAGCATGTTGTTAGCATGATTCTAACATGAATTAGCATGTTACTAGCATGATTCTAGCATGAATTAGCATGTTGTTAGCATGATTCTAGCATGAATTAGCATGTTACTAGCATGTTTCTAGCATGAATTAGCATGTTGTTAGCACGATTCTAGCATAAATTAGCATGTTACTAGCATGATTATAGCATGAGTTAGCATGTTGTTAGCATGATTCTAGCATGATTCAGCATGTTGTTAGCACGATTCTAGCATGAATTAGCATGTTACTAGCATGAATTAGCATGTTGTTAGCATGATTCTAGCATGAATTAGCATGATTCTAGCATGAATTAGCATGTTGTTAGCATGATTCTAACATGAATTAGCATGTTACTAGCATGATTCTAGCATGAATTAGCATGTTGTTAGCATGATTCTAGCATGAATTAGCATGTTACTAGCATGTTTCTAGCATGAATTAGCATGTTGTTAGCACGATTCTAGCATAAATTAGCATGTTACTAGCATGATTATAGCATGAGTTAGCATGTTGTTAGCATGATTCTAGCATGATTCAGCATGTTGTTAGCACGATTCTAGCATGAATTAGCATGTTACTAGCATGATTCTAGCATGAATTAGCATGTTACTAGCATGATTCTAGCATGAATTAGCATGTTGTTAGCATGATTTTAGCATGAATTGGCATGTTACTAGCATGATTCTAGCATGAATTAGCATGTTGTTAGCATGATTCTAACATGAATTAGCATGTTACTAGCATGATTCTAGCATGAATTAGCATGTTGTTAGCATGATTCTAGCATAAATTAGCATGTGACTAGCATGATTCTAGCATAAATTAGCATGTTGTTAGCATGATTCTAGTATAAATTAGCATGTGACTAGCATGATTCTGGCATGAATTAGCATGTGACTAGCATGATTCTAGTGTGAATTAGCATGTAACTAGCATGTTTCTAGCATGAATTAGCAAATTGTTAGCATGATGGATAGATGGATGGATAGATGATAGATAGATAGATAGATAGATAGATAGATAGATAGATAGATAGATAGATAGATAGACAGATAGATAGAGGTAGATAGATAGATAGATAGATAGATAGATAGATAGATAGATAGATAGATAGATAGATAGAGGTAGATAGATAGATAGATAGATAGATAGATAGATAGATAGATAGATAGATAGATAGATAGATATATAGATAGATAGATAGACAGATAGATAGAGGTAGATAGATAGATAGATAGATAGATAGATAGATAGATAGATAGATAGATAGATAGATAGATAGATAGATATATAGATAGATAGATAGACAGATAGATAGAGGTAGATAGATAGATAGATAGATAGATAGATAGATAGATAGATAGATAGATAGATAGATAGATAGATAGATAGATAGATAGATACTAACTAGCCTAAATAGATAGATAGATAGATAGATAGATAGATAGATAGACAGATAGACAGATAGACAGATAGACAGATAGATAGATAGATAGATAGATAGATATATAGATAGATAGATAGACAGATAGATAGAGGTAGATAGACAGATAGATAGATAGATAGATAGATAGATAGATAGATAGATAGATAGATAGATAGATAGATAGATAGATAGATACTAACTAGCCTAGATAGATAGATAGATAGATAGATAGATAGATAGACAGATAGACAGATAGACAGATAGGTAGATAGATAGATAGATAGATAGATAGATAGATAGATAGATAGATAGATAGATAGATAGATAGATGGTGTAAGCATGAGTCAAACAAGCCAACCCCCGCTTCTCTACGATGTTTTGATGCTGAGATATAGCTAGTGTTATATCGTTACTAGGTTAGTCTGTTTTGTTGCTATGGAGTTGATTGACAGCTTAGACTGATAATGTATCAAAGCTTCTTGCCAGTATGAACAGTTAAAAACAACCCCCATGTCTCTATCACACTGCAGCATGACAATATCAGTCTGAACCTCTTTAATGGCAGTCTATGAGACAGTTGCTAGGGTGCAATATCTGGTTGTTAGGGCGTGGCTAGAAAGTTAAAAGGCCATCAGTGATTGGCTGCTGGCTAGACTGAGTTAAATGAGCTCAGCCATTAGTCTGTAGGACAGTCAGATGCAAAGTTATGAGCTCACAAAGTTTGATCCAATGTAAAGTCAATGAGAGTCTTTTGCAATGGAAGTCTATGGGACGGTTTCTAGGGTCCAAAAGTGGTTGCTAGGGCGTGGCCAGAAAGTTTAAAGATGATCAGTCATTGGCAGTTTGATAGTCTGAGTTAAATGAGCCCAGTTAGAAGTCTGTGTGACATTCTGATGCGGAGTTATGAGGTCACAAAGTTTGATCCAATGTTACGTCTATGGGATTTTTCCGACGGTCCCGGGACGTTTTTCGGGAAACCGAAAGTCGGATCAGTCGGAAAGGATATAGCAACTCGAGTCAGAATAGTTCGGAGGTCTGACCCGAGTTTGATGGTCATAGCTTGAAAGGTCTAGGTGGAGATAGAGTTTAATTTTTAGTCTCAGAAGAAGAATAATAATATAAATAATAATAATAATAATAATAAGTTTAATAGGATAACAGTAGTCTGGCTTGCTACACAAGCCAGCCTAATAAACCCCTGCCTGGGAGATCTGGCAGAACAAAAGTATTCTATATAATACTAAAAGACACAGACCTGCTATTGTCATCTGCCTGCCACAAAACAGACACAAAGTTTTTTTTTTTTTTTATGTTTGAAACTGACTTGCTGGGGCAGAATGTGGCTGTGTTGATGGTTTGGTGCTTGTGGAGGATTTAGCAGAACATAGCTGTGCTGATTGAGGGGATTGATGCTTGTGGGGGGTTCACAGACAGTATCAGGAGAGGATGCTTTTAGTGCATGTGATAATACATTACATAGAAGGTTGCGCGGTGGCACAATGAGTAGCACTGTCGCCTCACAGCAAGAAGGTTGCTGGTTCGAGCCCTGACTGGGTTCTCCCCATGTTGGCATGGGTTTCCTCCGGGTGCTCCGGTTTCCCCCACAGTCCAAACACATGCAATACAGGTGAATTGGGTAAGCTAAATTGTCCCTATTGTATGTGTGTGAAAGAGAGTGTATGGATGTTTCCCAGTGCTGGGTAGCAGCTGGAAGGGCAGCAACTGCGTAAATCATATGCTGGATAAATTGGTGGTTCATTCCACCGTGGCAACCCCAGATTGATAAAGGGACTTAGCCGAAAAGAAATGAATGATTATGCATAGAAGATGTTGACAGATGTTTAATATCTCTGCCGATTTCACTTTTGCCCACATTATACAGTATCACTTTGTTTTATCTGCAGCTCCACTGACTGTAAAATTCTTCCACAAAGAACATGTTTTTTTTTTTTTTAGACTGGTGGAGGACCAAGAAATGGCTCAGAAGCAGTCTCACTCTTTTTCTATTCGGGTGCCCAAATGTATTTGAGGAGTTTCAAGTTAATAAAAAGTGACGGGAAGCTATGCTAAGGTTAACTAGCCTATAGCATATATCTTGCTGTCTGCAAAAGACAGTAATGTAGACGTACCGTATAACTCCCATAAGTGCATACTATTCGACACAACAGCACAAGCATCATTTTAACCTTTATAAATGAACGTTAATGTTACTCTGTCAACAGTCTATTGTCTAAATTACCGCGCTAACAGAGCTAACGTTGCGTAAACAGAGCACCCGGTTGCAAACTTCCCGATCCCGATCAAACTCCACTACAAGTTCATAAACTGCATCTGGAGCCCAATTAAGGTACAAAAATCTATTTAACAATAATAGTGATGCAGTAAAATATTTTTTTCGCTCAGCCGAGCCTTCTCTGTCTGTATCTGTGAAGAAGATTGTGCCAGACACCTGCGCCCCGCCCTCCGACTGAGCGTCTCTCTCGCTCGCTCGCTCGCTCGCTCTCTCTCTCTCTCTCTCTCTCTCTCTCTCTCTCACTCACTCACGCGGGCATGCACTGTGGTCTCTTGAGGAAACGCTGCTTTTTGATATAGTGTTTTTCTTGCTCCCGAATACAAATAATTTTTCAAGTATTTGTTCGAAATAAGTATTCGTAAAAACACGCTATTCGTGCCTTTCCGAATACCGTATTCGGGTTCGGCTCCACCCTTAATATATACACACACACACACACACACACACACACACACAGTTAAGCTGTCAAACTGTTGTATAAACACAATATCACACTTGTAGCGATGTGGCTGTATATCGTCACTGGTAGGACACTAAGCCGTGTAGGACACTGTGCCGATATACAGCCACATTACACTATTACTCGTGTGATATTGCTCATATATACACACCATCAGCATGTTTGCTATTTTCATGATTAAATTATAAGACTGTAAGAAAAATAGTAAGATGTAACAGCTAAAATGTATTGTATTATTCAAATGCTAAGGTTGTAAGACGAAAATAATAACGTAAGAGCAAGTAATAGTAGTAGTAGTAATTGATTCTACTGCATATAGTTTTGACTCTCATTCATCTTAACCATAAGTACACTCACACAACAATATCTGTCAGCCAGGGCACTTCAAGTGAAGAGCAAGAAGCTGAATATACACTGTAATAACCGACATAAAACTCAGTCGTTCTCCAGTCAGCCTTCATTAAATGTCCAAATGAAGCATGTGCGTTTATTACAGCACCAAACACAATGTACTACAGCGAACAGCCAAAACGCCACCGCAAACAAAAGTGAGTAATTGACCATCACAGTCGACCCGTACGGCTGACAGGACAGAATAAAGCGGACAGAGGAACCGTGGCTGATTAACACACTGAATGGATAGTGAATAATCCTACTTCTACATCTGTGGCTTTTTTTTTTCCACAAGCTCTCCTGCCAAACTCAGGTCACATCCCACAATACTGAGTGTTCACACACACCTCCGCAATTACAGCTGTTTTAAGCCCTCGCAAAACAATGTTTAAACACTATTAGAGAAGAGCCGTACAAAAACATTGGAAATAGATTAAAACACTTCAAATGCAACTGTACTCTGACAGTGGGCAGGGTAAAGATTTACTCTGGACTAAAGCCAAAACAAATCATTCAAATATTTACTGTCAATGTTTTAAAGTCATGAATATAGTAATTGATATATTTTAAAAACACTGGATTAAACCATAAACTATTTGCCCTCCTTAAATGTTTATTTGTTTTTTTATGAGAATAAAATGAATGAAAATGTGATATTTTGGAAAGTTTTATAAAATGGCAAAAAGTTAAATGAAGGCATTTAAATGTTATTTTTTATATTTGTTTACATGCTCATTCACACGTTTCAAGCTGTTTACAAACAGTGTTTACAAATCATTATAGAAGAGCTGTTTAAATCAATTGAATATTATTTTTAAAAACTTAGAAACGTAATTCATTTAATCGTTTCATTGTTTCATGTTGTTTTGTATTCATTTTCATTTTGCTGTTTTGTTTTGTTTTTTTCTTTAGTTTGTTATTTAATTTCATTGTTTCTTTTGTTGTTTTGTTTCTGTTAAGATCACCAGCGATCGAGCATTTGCAGATTGCCGGAGAACTACAGTTTGGCTACTGAACAGAACTGCATCTACCACAATGCCTTGCGCCAATCCACACCCGCAACAAATGATTCTAATTTGGACACTCAAACGTACAAGCTTGTCATCCCTGATTTCCAGGACTATAAATACACCTCACTCGCACTAGTTGCTGAGTCTTTTATCCTGTAGCACTATAAAGTATTTTCTTGTCTTTTCTAGCCTTGCTGTGTTGACCTTTTGCCTTGTTTTATTGTTTTAATTCATTGCCGTCTGTACTGATCATTTGCTGTTTGTGACCAAAATTCAGGATTTTCCTGTATGCATCTGTTGCCTGCCTGATTAAAACTTGCTAATAAACTGCACGTGGACCCTCAACTCTGTTGTCCCGACCTGTGTGTTACATTTTCACTGATCATTGTTGTGTTTTGTTATTTTTTTATATTACTTTTTATTTTGTTGTTTCATTTTGTTTCTTAAAAAGAACATTTGACATTTAAATATTTTAGAAAGTGTTCTTTAAAGTGGCATAAAAATTAAAAAAATCCATTTAACTGTGACGTTTTTGAAAGAGCAATTCATATAGTGACAATACAAGGCAAATAAAACCATCTAAATCTCTGTTTTTCTTTGTTTTATTTAAAAAAAAAAAAAAAAAAAAAGCTAATTTAACTATTTTAATTGAATTGAACAAATTAAGACATTTAACAAATTTAAAAACACTTCAAAATAGAGTTACTCTAGAAGTTGCCATGGTAAAGATGCTATTATTTATTGAAATTATTTACTATTAAGTTTTTTAGTAACAATATGCAGTTTAACCCCCTTTAAAAACATGCTCTCATTAGCCGCGTTTCCACTATTGCGCCTAAAGCAAGCAAGCCAGGGCGAGCCAAGGCCAGTCGCGTTTCCACTGTCACTTTCGGGGCCTGATCGGGACAAAGTGAGGCTTTCTCGGGGCCACCGGCCGGCCTTTTTCGGCCTGTCAAATACCTTGAGCCAAAGAGGGCTAGCTGGGGCTTCAGGGCGGAGTGAAAGGAGAGGCCGAAACTAATTTTCCGATTGCACACGAGTACATGCGCCAAACTAATAAATAAATAAGTTATACTGTATATGTAACTGTACTTTGACAGTGGGCAGTTTGAAGACACTCCAACAACTAAAAACAAAGTAATAAGTAATGATTTGTTTTTGCTTTAGAGCAATGGCAACATAAAAGGCAAATATTAACTCTGGAAAAACATGCTATTCTTGTAAAACTTTGGCTGATTTTCTCAATCTGTATAATAAATGGGTGATACAGTACAATTTAAGTGTTAGTTTTTTCACTTCCAACTAGACTGGTTCACTTGTAGACCAATGCTTTGTGTACATACCAGAGGTCGCGTTAACCGAATATTTTCCATCGACAGATTTTTTTCAGCAGTGACGGAAAAATCTGAAGGTGATTCGTCATTTTGACGGATTATTCTGAGGGTGATCTATTGTAATTTGTAGTTAATTGTATTTCCCACTTGTCCAGCGGATGGCGATTGCACTTGTTTTGTCTCCTCTTTGTCAACGCTGCATACAGCTGCAAAAATGTCACAGCAGCTGACTGTGAGAAGTTTCTTTAAACAGCCAAATAGATGTGATATTAATAATAATGGGGGAAAAAAGAGGAAGTGATGCAGTGGACGATGAAGAACAAACAGACAAAAATCATCAGTCGCCGACAGCTGTTACAAGCCAACCCAGTGGCAGCAAGGAGGTCAGGTGCTTTGGAGTGCGTTGTGAGCACTACCGAACGGAGAGGGGTGCAGAAGGCGCGCATGCTGTAGTATTTTTTCCCGGTGAAACAAGTGTTTGCAGGATCGGGAAATCCCACATTCAGAGAATCCAGCAAACTTGGTTCTGATCACAGCCTTAGGAGAAATGTTTCCTAACTACAAAACGCTGGCTGAAGTGGTGCTAGTAATTCCGGTCTTTGGTCACGAGAAGTCGACTTTCCGAGGCAAAGACACAGAATTTAATGACAACTGCTTCTGCATCAGTCTCCCTTGATGCGTTTGATTACGCACAGGCAAGCACCCAGTTCAAGTCGACGCAGGAGGAAGATATGAGTTCAGGCAGATAGAGGAGTTTTTGTTCATTTGTCAAAAAAATAAATGGATAATTTAGCTTATATGAATGAAAAAGCGATTCGAAAATATGCTAATTAAATAACGATCAATAATAGGCTATGACAAAAATTTTACCCTCTCTGTCAAAATGACGGACAATGAGATAGTCTAACGCGACCTCTGGTACATGCGTACCAATGCTTGTGTGATACACTTTCTATCTATAAAAAGTTTGTATTGCAAAAAAAAAAAAAATTGAATTGAGATATGAACTCATAGACTTGCAATATGATACAAATCGTAAAAAAAGCAGTAACAATTATGTGGAAAAATAAAGAAGTGAAAGACCATATAAACGTGTTGTGTTAAAATACAGAATTGAGAAAACTCTACTAGCAAGGCAGACTATATATAAACACTCCATTTATAAGAAACGCAGTCACAACTACATGGAAAAAAATACAGTATTGTGAGAAAGGATTTGCGAGATAAACCACTAAATCACAATTGCAATACATGCAGTCACAATTACAAGGAAATAAACTAAAGCTGTTAGAAAACTGCACTTCTGAAAAAGCCTGAATTTCAGAAGAGGTATAACATCTCAATTTTGTGTTTATATCCAACAAAAGTGATGTTAAATGCACAACTAACCTGGGGTCCGTTCTTCGTACCTCGCTTAAATGATCTAAGATTATTTGGCAGATCCCAGATCTTTTAATCTTGATAACTGATCTCTCGCTAATTTGGTTCTTCAAACAAGTTCGCGAATCAGATAAGAATGTCTGGATAAACTGATCTGAGATCACTGCGTGTGTTGTGAAGGACAGATCTATCGATCCTCGAAATCATGATCAGCAATGCAACGATTGGCTGACGGCACAGCAGCGTAATGACATCATCTGATTAATATTCAATTATCCATGTGAGCAAAATTACATCAAATTTGCAGTAAACGGCTTGTTAAATATGACACGCAATAACCTTCCACATTTGTTGTGAGCTGCAGGCTTTCCACTTTCATGTGTCAAGTGTATTCATGTATTTCAATGCAAATCAATGTATTTAGTTCGACATTTAGAAAAAGATTTTCTTTATTATAGTAGCCGTTTTTTAATCGGTGTAAAGAATAACTGGTTGTTTACAAAAGCATTTTCATATTGGTAAAGGCATCTGCAACTTTTGTGAAGCATCAAATCACCGGCATATTAACTATCAAAACAGGTTTATGACTGCTGAAATGTATTATTGCTTTAAAAAAAAGTCACATATTGTGCATTTCTATTATACACAATTTGTACTAAAGCGATCTAAAAAGTTCATATCAATAAGTTTTCTCTTAGCACCACCAGGTGGCAGTCTTTGTACTTTCATTTCGAGGGTGCAGATTGCATACGTTTTATTAATATGTATAACTTAATTTATTTTATTAATGACTATAACTTTATATATATATATATATATATATATATATATATATATATATATATATATATATATATATATATATATATATATATATATATATAGTTAAAAAATATGTACCATTTTCCCAAGTGTATATAACTACTACTACTGTCAGAAAATATCAGAATTCAGAACATACTTTCTGTATTATCTTTGCTTGAACTAAGCCGATCTAATCCTGTTTATATGAATTGAACCTGCTCCCGATCAGGTTTGACCTAGCAGAACTGTTGCTATGACAGCAACTCTCGGATCAGCTTTGAAGAACGAAACGATCCTGGATCGTGTCAAATCGTCAATATCCAAATCCAGCTAACTGAGTAATCCACGTACGAAGAACGGACCCCTGGTGTTTTTGAACAAATCTTCTTTGATAAATCATTCTCAGTGACCATGAACCTCAAGAGCGTTCCGACCAATAAAAGAATGACAAAACTTTGAGCCAACAGCCTTTAAGTTGAGCATGTGATTTGTTGAATATGGTAAATAAATACACCCCTTCACTGACAGAGATGTTGCTTTGTGTTTGAACGAGAATTAAATTAAACTTCAGTGGAATATTGCCACACATGTGCAAATGAGACTGAAAACTTAAGCAACCTCACCAAAGGAACATATTTTTACTGTAAATAAAAGACTAGGATTGTAAAAAGAATCAACGATTGGCAATTGAATGCAACAGTTAAATTAATAAATGTAATATACAATTGTGCTGTCTCAGTGTCACAAACCGGTAACTGATGCAGGTATGCATTCATATGCGATTTGAGGTTTACTTTATTAACTATTAATCATCATCATTCTTTTCGGCTTAGCCCCTTTATTAATCAGGGGTCGCCACAGCGGAATGAACCACCAACTTATCCATCAAGTTTTTACGCAGCAGATGCTCTTCCAGCCGCAACCCATCTCTGGGAAACATCCACACAACATTCACACACTCATACACTACGGACAATTTAGCCTACCCAATTCACCTGTACCGCATGTCTTTGGACTGTGGGGGAAACCGGAGTACCCGGAGGAAACCCACGCGATAACAGGGAGAACATGCAAACTCCACACAGAAACGCCAACTGAGCCGAGGCTGCTGTGAAAGCAACTAAATGGACTATTTCAGAAACAGAGCTCATAGTAAATTCATTTAACAATGATACATAGCTCTCTAATGATGCACACATACTGCTAAATAATGACCAACAAAATATTTGGAGACATTATTGTCATGCAAGAGTTTGGACATTTTTTTTTTCAGGCAAAAGTTAGAACAGAAAAGAGGAGGGGAAATAACCATTGATTAAACAGACTTGACATGACTTGTAATTCAGCAGTTCGGCAAAGCCTAAAATTAAATGCAACATTCTGGACCAGGGCTGAGGTAACAATTGGAGCTAAATTGCAATCACCCTAAACTCTAAAACTACAAAGCAAGAGAGAACAGACAAAGCGCCAGGGAAATCGAAGCCACTTGCTCACACCACTAAAATTAACAGTGAACCATTCAGATGCTATTGAAGCCCTTCAGCGGTTAATTTTTCCCTCTCTTTCCAGCGGCCCAAAAACACACCCGATGTGAGACTTCAATGATTTCCTAACAAAACAATTGACTAGCTTTTAATAACAAGAGCTTTTGCAATTATCAGTCATAAATGGCTTATAAAAATATGTTCATTTCATTATGGAACTCTTTATTGCTTTCTTCAGATTGAAAAAAAAAAAAGAATTAAAATTTGGTACACCAACCATAATGATATTTCAAATTTATTTTGATGGCTATGTTAATAGTGCCTCTTTAATTTTCTACATTTGCTAAGTGACATTTTTAGTGATCTAGTAATGTGGTCCTTAAAAGTCTTGACTCTTTTACAAGCCTTCACTCTACTTAAAAGCCAAATTGAAAAGACTGCAGATGAATTTTAACAACATCGTTTGATGAGAATTAAGAGATATGAAAACGTTTAGAAACTAAACAGCATACAGCTCTGGAGGGGAAAAAAACAACTCCCACTACCAATCCAGTGTGCCTGTGTGTGTGTGTGTGTGTGTGTGTGTGTGTGTGTGTGTGTGTGTGTGTGTGTTACCCAATGACAATGCAGACTGGTAGAGAGAAAACCAGATGTGATCTGAACTCAGGGTTATTCCAACAAACATAATATTAAAGATGGATATGAACTTGTGTTTATTTTTATTTGATGTCTGAAAACATAGCATTTGTTTCTGCAATAAACTCTATATTAACAACATTTATTTAAAATTTAGGGTAAATCTTGGCAATTTTATCTAAATACACAATAATAAAACAATAATAGAACAAATGATTTCCCCCTTTTCTGGAGCTTATCTTGCATACTACTCTACATTCATTAATTTTTTATTTTTTATTTTTCGGTTTAGTCTTTTATTAATCTGGGGTCGCCAAAGTGGAATGAGTTGCCAACGTATCCAGCATATGTTTTTTACGCAGCGGATGCCCTTCCAGCCACAACACATCACTGGGAAACATCCATACATACTCATTCATACTCACACTCATACACTACGGTCAATTTGAGCATACCCAATTCCCCTGTACCGCATGTCTTTGGACTTGTGGGTGAAACTGGAGCACCCGGAGGAAACCCACGCAAACACGAGGACAACATGCAAACTCCACACAGAAATGCCAACTGACCCAGCCGAGACTCGAACCAGCAACCTTCTTGCTGTGAAGCAAACATGCTACCCCACTGCGCCACCGCGTCACCACTACTCTACATATAAACATAGAAACCCATTATAGAGAGCCATTTAATCATACAATGAAATATTTAGGAGACAATTTAATCACCTCTTCATATAAAATGTAAAATAAATTAATAAATGTTTAGCTTATTTTTATACTATATTGATTAATATGATTAATATTATTGTTGTTGTTGTTGTTATTATCATTATTATTATTATTAACATATTATTATTATTATTATTATTATTATTATTATTAACATATTATTATTATTATTATTATTATTATTATTAACATATTATTATTATTATTATTATTATTATTATTATTATTATTATATTATTATTATTATTATTATTATTATTATTATTATTATTATTATTGTTATTATTATTATTAACATATTATTATTATTATTATTATTATTATTATTATTATTATTATTATTATTATTATAATAATTATTATTATTATGGGATTACTTGTCATGGACGGATGCTAACAACTTTATTCAACAGAGAATGGTCAGGCAGGCAATGGTCAAACACAGGAGCAAACAGTATCATACAGGGCTGTCCAAAAGAGTAGTCAGGTCACAGAGAAATAGCTTGGTCCAGGCGGCTAACAGTAGGGATGACGGAGGGATGACTGATGTTTCAAACATATGCAAATCATCATCATTTATGTTGCGCGGGTTTTCATAATTTTTTAATGATTATTCATGCAGCTTGCATTGAATGCATTAAAGGTGCAGTAGGTGCAGTAGGTGATCTGCCAGAATGCTAGCATTAGCGTAATAGCTTAGAAATTTCACGACCCTTCCCATGCCGTCCGCAGCCACGCCTCCTTAAGTCGTGAACACGTGAACTCGCACTGATTACATATAACACTAGATCATGTCATTAACTAGTTAGAAAACTGTATGGAGACGCACTTTATCAAGTGTATTGTTGACAGGCCAGAGGGTGCAGGAATTATATATCTCCAAAACTGTCACAGGCTGTCACTGTTCAAAAATGAACAAATGTGTGAATATAAATCAAACTTAACCTCGGAAAGACACATTTACTGATGTTTTGTTAATAAACTAAATAAAAGTTAGATCAGAATAAACGTTAGATCTCTTAAAAACATAAATATCCTGCCATCTTTTTACGTTACACTTTTGTTTATGTTACCAAGACAACAAGTGACTTTTCATTTTCAGCTGTGCTCGCTGATCCTCGTACATCGCTTGTTTTCAGCTCTTTTTACACTTGAACAACTAAACGAATACTCAGGTCTATTTAACCCACTATATTATCAATCTTTAAAAGGTTCTCTATGAACTTGACAATAGCCTAACTTTTCCTGGAGGTTTTCAGTGGCTGAACAACACCTCCGTACATATAAACCCATTTATAAACAAGAACACAGCGTACAGTACATAATCTTTGCATGGCTAAAATAGTTTTAAAACATACCTAAAAGAAATACTTCAGCCATGGTGTGTGTCACCCTTCAGATCGTTGTTTTGAACTGCATAACGTCATTGCCCTCCAGTGTGCAAAAGTAATTCCGATATTGATTCAGGGTTTAGAAGTTTTGATTCTGCATTTTTGGCAGAAGCCCTTTCAGGTACAATCTTTCTGTTCATGCATACAAGGCCATGTTGGTCTTTCAGAAAGAAGTTCAGGTTGATGCAGAGTTTGCAGGATGAAGTCTCTCTGTCAGCTGTAGATGCGTGCTTCACGTGTGCGCATGAGTGACATATCTGTCTGCTTAAGGAGGCTGCGTAGAAATTCAAATTTAAATTTGTTGACAGACAGTTTGAGATACCTGTCATAATTGAGTTACTTGACGCTCCGACAATATTTAATTGGATGAACATTTTTTAGTTTTATGCCTTATCCAGAATATAAAAATACAGATAAATACATTCAGATCATTTACTTTAATCAGTACTATTGAAAATGTGAAGAGACTTTTAACCAGCACAACAAAAAGTGTTTCTGAAGATAATCACCTACTGCACCTTTAATCCAGGCTAAACAAGTAGTAAAAGAAAACATCTTTAACAAACCGGTCACACTTTACAATAAGGTTCATTAGTTAATGTTAATTAATGCATTTGCTAACATGAACAAACACTGAACAATACATTTACTACTGCATTTGTTCATGTTAGTTAACGTTAGTTAATGAAAATACAGTAGTTCATTGTTAGTTCATGGTAACTCATGGTGCATTAACTAATGTTAACAAGCATAGACTTGGATGTTAATAATGCATTAGTAAATGTTGAATTATGATTAATAAATGCTGTACATGTGCTGTTCATGATTAGTTCATGTTAGTAAATGCATAAACTAATGAACCTTATTGTAAAGTGTTACCAACAAACCCATCACATCCCGAATAACCCACCACAACTTCCGTCATCATTATATTTTACAAGCCTAAATGATTTATACATGTGATTTGAATGACATGACAGGCAATCTCTCTGCGATCGTTACAAATTTTAACAACAATAATAACAATTATAATTATAATAATAGCAATAATACTAAGTGTTGTTATTATTATTATTATTATTATTATTATTATTATCATTATTATTGCTGTTGTAATAATAATTATATAATAATAATAATAATAATAATAATAATAATGTATTATTATTATTATTATTATTATTATTATTATTATTATTATTATTATTATTATTATTATTATTATTATACAATTATAATAATAAAAGGCTCACCTTGTACAGAAAACACTGGCATTCAGTTGAAATCCATGCTCCCTCACAATATCATAAACCATATATCAACACACCTTTTCAAGCTCATCTCTTTATCTTCATTATCAAAAACCTAGTACAAATAATCCAAAATGAACTACCTAACCTGCTTCCCTAGTCTGCATTTCCGTGTTTTTCTTTCTGCTAATGCTACTGTTTTTTACAGAACTGTGAACGAGTACATTTTGCCACCCACTGAAGCTTGAAGTGAGACTCATACTGATTAAATGACCCCGTAGCGCTAAATAATGCATACTGCACAATCCCAGCAAAAAGGATTAGGATTTAGATGTCGGATGCAGGTCATGCCAGGTCTGTGTGTTATTTGTTTTTGTTTTTGTCCTGTATACATGAGGACAGTCAGACTAAAGCTCTCAGGAAGAGGAGCAGCCACACCGGCGAGGTGTGATAATTCCCACCAGGCAACGTTCCCTCCTCCTGTCACAACTAGATTTGTGCCACTGGATGACGGCGAGGACCCAAGGCTAACTGCTGAGACATGCTGACACTTTAGCGATTACATAAGACAACTATTAGACGTATACGCGGCTACAAATAACATTAAAAAGGAGCTCTGCTGATGTTTGAAGGGGTCTGGGTTGTGCACTCTCGTGATTAATCTGCTCTGAGCGCATGCTGCTGGCTTCAGATGCAGCAGACAGAATAAAGCAGCCCACGTGGAGATTTAAGCCCTCAATATCAGTCATTGTGTTATGGCAGTTGTACGTTCTTGAAGTTACTTTGCTTATTTTACCTTGGGGTGTTGAATTCGGTGCTCATTACACATGCAAGGTTTATTTTGTTCAGAAGAATTGACAGTAATTTTAAGTGCACCATAACTGATACATCTGTTCTAACTATCAATCAAATTATTTATTCATCTGTCAGTTCATTCATCTGTCCATCCATACACAATTATTATCATATCATCTAACCATCCATGCTTTTTTGTTCATCTAACCATCAAGTTCTCAAAAAAAAAACTATTCATCTGTTTATCCACCAATCTGCCTTTCTGTTTGCATAATGCATTATTCGTTCATTCATTGTCTGTCTGTTCAACCAACCATCGATTTCTCCAACAAATTATCAAACTGACTCTCCATCCATCCCTCCATCACTCTTCTATTAATGCAACCATCCATCTATCAATCAAAGCATTCATTCACCAGTCCATTAGGATGTATCTATTTCTTTTATATCGAGTATTCAGTGTATTCAGTAATCAGTGTCTATCCAATGTCTTTCCATCTTTCCACCCATCCAATACTGTATTTTATACCTCTGTCAGTCCATCTGACAATCCATCCATCCATCCACCTACCCATTCATCCAACCATTCATCTACCCTCCCTTCTGTCCCTTTCTGTTTTTTCTCTCTCCATTAATTAGACCATTCACGTATCCATTAATCCAAATATCCACCCATCCCTCCCTCTATCAGTCTAACCTTTCATCTATTAAAATCTATTTATCTAACCATCAATACTTGTAACAAACGTCAGTCCAACCACCAAAGATCTATCCTTCTGTCTCTCCACTTTATCGTCATCTATCTATCAAAACCATTGATCTTACTGCATGCCTATCTACTTATCCATACTTCTGTCTATCCATCCATCCATCCATCCACGTTATACATAACAATTAGCCTCATTTTTCTGTCTCTCCATTTATCAGAGCATTTATCCATCCACCCACTCACCAACGCGCCCACCAACCCATCAACTCACCTATACATCCATACTTCGATTCATCCACCCACCCATACATCTATCCATCTTTTATCTGCGTGCATGCATAAGTCTACCCTTTCACTTATCAAACTACTAATCCATTTATCTAACCATCATTACTTGTAACAAATGAATCTGTCCAACCATCCATGGATCCATCGTTCTGTCTCTCCACTTTATCATCAATCTATCTATCAAAATCATTTGTCTTTCTGCATGCCTATCTATTTATCCACACTTATGGCTGTTTGTCTATCCATCCAACCATTAATCTATCAAATCATAGATCCACCCATCTATTCAAGGCTGCACTTCATACCTTTGTCTGCCCATCTGACAATCCATCCACCATCCATCCTCGCATATCTATTAGCCTAATTTTTTCCATCTTGCCATTTATCAGAGCATTTATCCATCAAATCAAAGATCCATCCATTCATTCAAGACTGCAATTTTTTTAAATCTTTGTCTGTCAATCTAACAATCCATCCATTCATCCATCCACCCATCCATTCATCCTCAAACATATCCATTAGCCTAATTTTTCTCTTTTCACTTAAGAGCAATTATCCATTCATCCATCCAGTCACCAACTCAACCACCTACGCATACACTCACCCATCCATCCATCCATCCATCTATCCGTCCGTCCGTCCGTCCGTCCGTTTGTTCGTTCGTTCGTTTGTTCATTATTTCATTCATTCTTTTTTTGTCTCTCCATTTATCAGATCATTCATTTATCCATCAAAACATCCTTCCAAACAAATTAATCTATTAGTCCAACCACCCATAGATCTATCCTTCTGTCTCTACACCTTATCATTATCTTTCTATCAAACGCTTTGTCTTTCTGCATGTCTGCAAATCTTAGATTCACCCATTCATTCAACGCTGCACTTTATACCTTTGTCTGTCTATCTGATGATCCATCCTTCCATCCATCCAACCATCCGTCCATCCATCCATGAGTGTAGTTTTAATGGAATTTGATACCACATGCCAAAAAAAAACCCCTCTGCATTTCTCGGTAGGTGAAGAGAATAGCATCAAACAGCTGTGTATATACTTTCCTGTAACAAAATGGAGCAAAAATCCAACATGACGATAATAGTTTGATTAAGGTGTTTACATGTTTACATAAAGAGAGCAGCATCTTTGAGTTCATAATATTGTAGTGATGTTAACATTAGGGTTACAGTAATCTTAGTAACTAAATAATTTTGAATAAGGTCTGTCTTTAAAAACTGAAATAGTACTGCAGACAATACTAACTAACTTTGCCATCTGAATAAACAAACAAAAAAACATCAATCACACACTTACCAAATTCGTAACGACAGGACAATCAACACAAACTGGAATTGCATCTTTTTTTAAAAGGAGACAAGTGGCAAATCCGGATTTCACCATTTCCAGATGCGAAAAGCTCTTGGGTAAAAAAAGTTGCTTACAAACATACTTTGTTGTGAGTTAACAAACTTCTGTAATCCACAAATGTGGGTCTTCTCTCATTGCGGAAAAATGGAAACAAAGCCTTCATTGCAGCACATTTATAAACGCAACACTGACAACCCATGTCTCCAAACAATTCTTCTTCTTCCACTTGTTTTAATTGCGGTTGGCAACACAATGGGGTGTCTCTCTGTTGTCTGAACACTGTAACAGGTAAAAACAGTCTTCAAAGCTGTCGTGCATATTAATGATGTTGCACCTCATTCACAACAGAGGGCGCTGATTGGTTCGAACCAAGTGTTTCTTATGATGCATGCTGAAAACTCAAAGACGTCACGTTGTACTGGCCAGTACAGACATCCAGTCTACACGCTGGAATTTACAAAAGGATCTCATAATCGTGACGTAGCTTCAAATTTTCTTTTTTAAACAAGAAGAATAAATTTGCTGGGAATAACGCAAAAACAACCAATTTTCAATTGGTAGAAAAATATGTGTCCTAATGGTGTTTTTAGCAATGTGGGACACACATTATATATATATACTGTCAGCATCTTAAAAAATGTGTTTTGGTGTTTCATGACCCTTTAAACTGTAAGACACGGCCTCTCCTCTCTGTATGCTCGCAGGGAAAGCAAACAAACAAAGCTTGGAAAGTCATAGCATGTATATGCTGCTACTCTGAGATTATTTGTAGTGCTTCTTTTATCCCCACTTGTAAGTCACTTTTCGATAAAAGTGTCTACTAAATGAGTACAAGTTTAAGGTTTGCCTCAATAGAGTGGAGGAACTATGACGTCAAATTGTATGCAAAAACCCGGAAGCGAGTTAGCATTTTAGCACTTCCGGTTCCCTCGTCCCAAAGTCAATGGGTTTTTTGAATGGGGTTTCAGTAAAATCGCTTAAATAAGGTCCGTGGCAAACACAAATTCAAGATATTTACACGTTTTGTTCTACGACATAAAACACATCAGTTACAGCACACTTTTGAATTTTTAATTCGGCCATGCTTCTTTAAAAAGATGGTTGCTATCAAGTTGCTAAATGGGACTACAGGTGGTGTCGGAGACATTATACGTCATCGTGCTGATCTGGTCTGGAGCGCAGCTCGCTTGTGTTGGGCATTTGGATTTGTCTGTTATTTAGGTATTTTCATAAATAGTATTTTATAGTTTTTTGTGTATTTCTAATTAAGAATTTAGATTGTGTATAGATAATGCCTTCACATGTAAAGGCTGTCAAGACAGATTCATTTGTTGATCATTTATTTTAATGAAACTATATTATGAAGATACTGCTCACCAGTGCAGTCTGTCTCTCTCCTGCCCTCAGTAATGCAAACGTGTGAATAATTGTGTAAAAATACAGACATATTAACTGTCATTTTAACCTGATCAAGTGATTTTTCGTCTTTTTTTATTCATCTGAACACATTTTACTCAGTCATAACTGCAATATTTACACTCCTCCATAAAATGTATAGCAGATGTGACTGTATGGGCTGCTTTTTGCTGTACGTCGTGACATAAAAGGAATATTGAATGTTGCTCTGTGTCCATCATGATGGAACTTGCAGCCATTTGATAGACTTGTTCCTCCTCACGCCTCATTTCTGTCATCTGTTAAGGTAAGCAGGCTGTGTGCGCGAGCGATACACTTATTTAAATATGTCTGATGAAAATACTATATAGGCAGATTTATACACGCAGTTTTAAAACTTTTAAAACAACCGCAAAGCAAAACAGATGTATTTCCCACGTAAAAACTATCCAAAAGGCACATACTGTAGGTCTATGTTTTTTTGCGCATTTATTTGTTTATAATATATAGTGTGGATTATAATATAATATACAGAGAGATTAATTCTTTATCATGGACATTATTTCTAAAAAATAAGCTTGATAAATTGTCTGTAGCAGGGTGGGGCTGACGTCACAGACGAGTGCCCTGAGGGCACTGTAGTCCGTTTATAGCCTAATGTTAGCTTTTTGACTCTTGCGTTTGCATTTAAGATCCAAAAGTGCTCCAAGTTGTATTTTCGTGTGAGGATTATCCAGCTGGACAAAACGTGTAAGTGTAATGAACTGTGTTTGAACACAGAGCTTATTATTTACAATCTTCGAAAAGCCTATAGGAAAATCCTATAGGGATTTTCAAGAGGGAACCAGTTTTATGCTAGCAGCCGATTAGCCTACAAAGTGACGTCATAGTTCCTCCACTCTATAGGTTTGCTCATCTGTTAAAAATGACTAAGATAAAAGGAAATTTCAATTTACCTCTTAGCATGTAAATTCAATCTGCGATTTGGCATCACGCTTGCTACCTCAAAGCAAATTCAAGAATGAAACTGCAATTTTGAAAAGCTATTTGTTTTATTCAGAAAAATTAAAACCAAATAATGAGCTGTAAAAAATAAAAATAAAAAAATAAATAATTAAGCCTCTGTGACTGTTCTGAAAGAATAACTCTAACTGTACTGTTTGTGCTGTTCAAAATGAAAAATGACAGCCAACCAAAACCCTTTCACAGTTTTTAGGCCCAATTTAGATTCAGTTCTCTCATATCCTCTTTTGATGTGCTGCTTGGGGAGAAACACGATTTTGATTTTGACAAATTCAGACTTTATCATAAAAAAAAAAGAAAAAAGAAAAAAAGAACGAAAGCAAGAAAAAACAGAATCCCAATCCTACCGTGGAGATTGCAGAAACCAAACAAACTCGCCAATTTTCTCTTTGTTTTCCTTTCCGTCAAGCTGAGATCCAATTACTTTATCTGCGAGCACAGGAAAAGACATAAGGGGAAGGGATCATGCTCTATTTCCGACCCAATTTTCTATAGCTGGTCAACATACTGGGCATATAAATAAAAATGAACAGAGCCTCAACCATAATTTCACCTTCCTTACCTAATGGTCTGAAACAGAATGTTCCTCATAAGGCTGATTCTTAAAGCAAGACGCTTGTCCTTGCAGCTGTGCAGCAGATGTTATAGCCATCTCTGTTTAATAAACATTGCCTTCAAATTTAGATGTGAGAGAGGTTTCGTGAATACAGCCTCATTCATAATGTTAGATTTCTTAGTTAATGGGGAACACAGAATCTGAAGGAGAATGTCTCTCATAAGACTGATTCTATGCAGGAGAGATGAAACATGGACTCTTGTCCTTGCAGCTGTGTAGCAGATGTTACAGCTGAATATTTAGGGATGTACCAATATTGAGTTCATCCCAAAATTAAAATACGGTCATTTCATATGTACACACTGGTATCGTTCCAAACCCATTGATTCATTCATCTTAGGAACACAAAAAAACGTATTTTAATGAAATCTGAGAGATTTCTATCCTTGTATTAAGTCAGCCCAAACTCTCCTAAAGAAAATCTAAAATAAATAAATTAACTGATACTTCAACAATGCGGTTAAAATGCATCTTTAACAATTCTCATTTGATGCTGGGTCAACAACCCTGGGTTGGAGCTGAACTCTACAAGAAGGTAGATCTCCAGGAAAAGGGTTGAGGACATGTGCAGATTTTACTTCTACAGTTAGGTCCATAAATATTTGGAAATCAATACAATACTAACATGTTTGGCTCTACATTGTTATCTTTAATTTGAGGGTATATACATCCAAATCAGGTGAACGCTGTAGGAATTACAACAGTCTGCAAATGTGCCTCCCACTTGCTAGCACAAAAACATTTTTATTTTCCACTGTGATGCTGATTACTGTGCTTTCCGGAATGTGATGCAAATAAGCCAGTCATTACCTTTGTGACACGTTTAATGCAAATCAAATATTTCTGTTTTTGCGACTCCTTTTCAGATATTTGCTTAAATATATATATAAAAAAAGACAATGTGCTTTTGCTTAGCCGGTTTTGGAGAAACTAGCAGACAAACAACAGTGGCCATGGCATGTGCACTCGCTAACCCTTTTTATACATACAGACCTTTCTGAAGAATTACCGTCAATTTTCTAGAGAAGGATCACGTGTGAACAGGCCCTTTTCGAAAATACAGGAAAAAAATACAGGTAAATTCGTTCTTGCAATTTTCTGAAAAACCGTCTACTTCAGCCAATTAGAACATTCAGATGCATTCACATCCACGCTGTTCATAAAAAATGAAAGCCTTTGAATATTTTTCCAGACACATTTAGCTGCTAGATGTTAGTCAGATAACGTTTCTATGTTCCATCTTAATGCCAATGCCAGTGTAAAAATGTATCAATAAAATGCTTATGATTAACCGCTGTTGGTTTACCTTCAAGCTCTGCTTCAGTTGCTTGATGCGTGTGCACGTGAAGGAGTATTATGTACATCTCGACCTGCTAAAGTTCCTCGAACCTAATCACTAAATCGAACTGAATCATTTAAAACGTTCGTTTCCAGTGACGTTAAGCACTTATCCACAAACAAGTTACTTTTAAACATGCCTGATACCCCCTCTGACTCTAAATAAATCCATATATACTGAGTTATTCAATTATTAAAACAGTACGCTAAGATTAGATTTGAAAAAGCAGTGAACAGATAATACTGAGCATGTGTGATTCAGCGAACCAAACACAAACAACACATGATCGTCTTCAGTTGTGAACTAAACTTGATCAACTGCAGAGCGAGTAAAACAAGGGCTTACCAGAGGATGTGGTGAAACGTACGTTTATTTCAAAACAGATTTGGGTTGCAAAACAAAATTATGAGAAACTTTTCAGACCATGGTGATGTTTTAACTGACTGAAATTATGATTGCTACATATTTTTGATATGTTGAGTCCAAACTTGGGAAGATTGCCACGAAAGATCACATTTGCTTTAAAGATATGAACTTCTCATTACTGTGTTTCCAACCTCAGAAGCAGCTTTGCAGACATATTTTACTTAAGGCTGCTATCTTGTGGGCTGTTGTATTTGAATTTGAGGATGAGTAGATGGTAGTGTTCTGGTGTCAAAAAAGAAATGTAGCCAATCTTTGGTTGAGTTTTCATCTTACAATATTTATTCTGATCATTGAAATCTTGAATCTTGCATCTAACAAACAACCTAATTTACAAAAAATAATAATTATTCTAATAATAAAATAAATAATACTAAAACTAATAAAAACTAAACTAAAACTAAAAAAATTCAAAATATAAACACTAATAAAAAGTTCTAAATCTATCTCTAAAAACTAATTAAAACTAACTGAATTTAAAAGCAAAAAGTCAAAACGAATTAAAAGCTAAAACTAATTAAAAATTGCAAAACTATTATAACCTTGCAAGTAGCAAAACAAATTTTTAACTTGTCTTTTATGGATGCAGAGGCAAAGAACTGCCTGATGTAAAGTGCACACATGTATACATTCATTATATTTATACAGTATTTATTTGTGAACAATGTCAGTAAAGTGTTTCTTCTCCTCATAAAAAGTTTAAAAATATCTTATTTATTTAATTTGATGAGTCATTAAATATAAAAAAGTCTTGTAATAACCCTTAGTAACACTTGAGGACTTTTCCAATAAGTATTGCAATGATATTGGGGGCTATTAATATTAAATTATTAGAATGCCATCAGTCAAAAAAACAAACAAACAAAAAAAATAATCCTAACACCACTTTTCCTTTTAACAGCCCCTCCTCCCCCTTCAGCTGAACATGAACCCTCCACATCATTACACAACTCACCCAGGCCTGGGACTGAGGGATCTGCTATTACAACCCTCATGTTAGTCTTACTCATTATTCGCAATTGATGTGCTGCCTTTAATGGTCAGCGAGGGATCCCCAACCCCCCCTCACTCGAGTCGCCCAGATGAAGCACGAGTCTAAATGACTCACTTAGTATCACTCCGTTCAGGCGTGAGATACAATAACACACCACCGTGGCCTGGCCTGTCATTTGCTGTTAGGGGTGGACAAGTGGGGGGGTAAATGAATGACAACTTCGCTACTGTTTATGCATCCCAACAGCCTTTTAAGCCACTGCTTTGAAAGGATGAAGCATTTATTCATCACTTACGGCAGTCCCGACGATGAAAGCTGGAGAGGAACGCACCTATTTGCTTTTTTACCCTGCGCAACCTCGCATTCCCACCACATGCGCCCGGAGGATGGGCTGTACCTCACCGCATGCATTTTTAACAGGTCCATTATTAACAGGTGCTTTGCGGTGTGGGATGCATGATTTATGCGTGCCATTTGCGAGCTTGCCTGGCTCTACTGGAAGCAAAAGAGTCGCGTCTCCATTAACGGAAGGACTAGCCTCGACTGCACTATGGAGCGACGGAGAGACTATACTGTAAGATCAGAGGCTTTGCAGTTAATGCACCGCTATCAGAAGTAAATTAGATCGTATGATGTTCATAAGCAGGAGTACAGTCTTGCTGCAGCCCCAAATGCCCTCTGAGACCTATGGAAGAATATTTATGGCGGGATCAATAGAATCAGGACACACAGGTATTGCATATGAAACAATGCAGTCTACACTGTTTATGTGCGCGAATCAGGTTCAGATGTCCTGTAACTCCGGTTAGGATTTAGGATAAGGTCAAATAATCAAACACATAAAAGTTACATTTGAAGATTTGATTTTTCCTGCCACGCTGGTTGATTTTTCTAACAGCTAAACGACTGACAGACTGTATCTGTAACTGACAGACTTTTCTTAGACCCCGTTTACACTAGTGCGTTTTAGTTTTAATACGGCGTTTTACAATGAAAATGATCCGCGTCCGATCTAGCGTTTCACCCAGCGTTTTTGAACAGCACTCTGTCTACACCAAAACACTGAAAACGCACATCACGTGACCCCACACACACTCTCTGGCATGCTCTGCAGCCTATCTAGCCAGATGAGATCTTTGCTCGCCGTAGTGTTCATCAAGGATCTCCTGCTGGATCTAATCTCACTATATTTGTATTATTACAGCTCATGACCTGTTTTTGTACCATTACATGATCATCCCAGACAATATAATGAAATGTTAATAAACCAATTAAAACTTAAAACCAAAAAAGCTTAATAAAAATCAAAGAAATCAAGTTTCCATATTGCAATTCAAAAGTGTAAATTAGCAGATCAGTTTTATTTATTTATTTATTTATTTATTTATTTATTTATTTATTTATTTATCAAGATAATCTTATTTAATAAAAAAAACAATTCTTTACTATCACATTTGATAAAATGTATAGGTTCTTACAATAAAATTATAGAATTAATATACTTACGTTAAAAAAATAAAATAAATAATAATATTTCTCTAATACAACAAATAAAACAACAACAAACTTCATACCTTGACTAAAAAAAAAAGCAATGTAACACAAAATTGAATCTAGAGTCTACTCTGCAAACTCATTCAGAAGAACAGTATACTCAAACACTTCACCTTGCTTCACTGCTCTTTCTAAATAATAGGCTGGTTTCATCACAGACTCTCAGATATATTCCACCTGGTTCCTACACATCGGGGGTCCACAGGCAGTCCAAACCTTGTCCGGCACAAATCGCCAAGCTCCGCCAACCCTGCATGTCTTTTCATGTCTTGTTTAAAATTGCTGCCAGTAGAAGATTTCCCATCTTGCTCTCCCATCAGAAAACACACATCAGTGTTCACCCCTAACCCCTCGTCCCATTTCAATGAAGCTCCGAACTGCCAAAGTCCTTTTCCCAACACTGGATGTGTTTACATAGACATCTAACTTTCAGTGATCTAACTTACTTCTGAGAGAATATTATGATTAGGGTATTTATACAGATTTCTTTTAGAATATTCATTTTATAATCTTGTTTTCTTGTCTTTTTCTGTCCTATTAAATCTAGAAATAAATGGTATGCATTACATGCCTACACAATGCCATCATTCCCTCTAGAATTTCACATATAGGTGTAGTTTATAAGTTTTATAGTGTGATTTTACAATTTTGTGTGTTTTGTTTTTAATTTCGCAAACTCTTCATATGTGTGATTAGCAGTGTTGAGCATGTTACTTACAAAAAACAATTACCAGCGAAAGTAACTATTGCAAGACTGCTTGTTGTACTACAGGAATAAGAATGACAAAATTTCGTACAGAAATAACAGCGCAATCTCTGCATTCGAATAATCCTTACTTTTGTTTCCTGTGCTTTTTAGCTGTGTTGGGCTTAGACAAAAATTGTGTTCTTGAATGGAGATCACTTGAATGGAGTTTGATCAAAGGTTTACAAGAACTGAAAGGCTACAGTGCTTCACATTTTCTTTGTGAATTTCAGACTAAAAACTGGACAACAGGTGTATTGGATTACTTGCCAAAAACATATTGCATTAGATCTGTATGTCATGTTGTAGGGAGTGGCCATCCATGCACTGCCTGTACTGTTGAAAATATCAACACAGTCGAAGACATGGTACTAAGCCAAGAAGACGCAGTATAAGAAGGTAACTTGGTGATATAAATCAGGTGCATATCATACAATTGCATCTATTTTCATCTATTTAATATAATTAAATTTGAAGGTATTTTGATGAAATTCTGACAGAATTAGTTTTGCTCAGAGTTTTTTAAGACACTGTGTATACACAGTTAAAGTGAAAATTATTTTTTTCCCCCAATTTCTGTTTAATAAAGGGAAGATTTTTTAAACAAATTTCTAAACATAATAGTTTTAATAACTCATTTATAATAATAAGTTTATTTTATCTTTACTATGATGACTGTAATAATATTTTACTAGATATTTTTCAAGACACTTCTATACAGCTTAAAGTGACATTGAAAGGCTTAACTAGGTTAATTAGGTTAACAAGGCAGGCTAGGGTAATTAGGCAAGTTATTGTATAACGATGGTTTGTTCTGTAATTTACCGAGAAAAAAAATAGCTTAAAGGGGATAATAATTTTGTCCCTAAAATGGTGTTTAAAAAATTTTAATCTGCTTTTATTCAAGCCTAAATAAAACAAATAAGACTTTCTCCAGAAGAAAGATATTATCAGACTCACTGTGAAAATGTCCTTGCTCTGTTAAACATCATTTGGAAAATATTTAAAAAAGAAGAAAAAAAATTTACTTCAACTGTATAAATGGTATATTGAATAAAATAGACAGTAAAATTAATGAACTATTATTATAAAACTTTCTACACTATTCTATACTGTATTAATGTTGCATCAAATGTAATATTTATTAATATTAAAACAATATAAATGGAATTATATTGTTCTATTTTTTATAGTGGAACAACAAAACATAAATGGTTTAGAAGTAATATAACAGCTGACCAACAAATGGGTCTAAATAAAAGTTATTATAATATAAATGTTAAAAATAAACGATATCTAACACAAATAGAGTGTAAATATTACGGTGACATCATCATTTTTATCTTTCCACATTTGGATTGGACATAATTTGCAGAAGAAATAGCATTAAGTACATTACAGTTTGTTTCTTTCAACAAACCCTCCAATGTTAACTACGATTTTAATCATATTATAACTATAGTAAATGTCTTTTGCATTCAATGTGTTCACCACAGAGTCTCTCCCAATGACGCCGTATGGCTGAACCCCTTTATGCGTGGCAAGCTGATAAGGAAATATGATCAAAGTACTTTGTCAAAATATACTGACATTATTGATTTGTTTTGAAACTACTGATTACTTTATGTATGTGGGAACAATACTAAAGTTTTAGTTGCTTTAATACAGTGGCTCCATCTACCCCATTTGAAAGAGTCACATGTGTTCATAGCCAATCATCATCAGTTATAAGGTTGTCCCACACCTACACATACAGAGTTAATCAGAGTATTGTCCTAATTAGGTTATTATTGGAAAAAAGCTGTCCAGTGTTTGGGGGAAGTTAATTAAAAAATAAACTTGGGCAAGTTACTACAAAATGAACAAAAAAATTGTCCTAAATGCCAAGTTACTTTTTAAGAAAAGTAATACCTTACATCAATTTTTATATCTGAAAAGAAACATCAGCAAAGAACATTTTAGTTCCCAGCTTTATTCAATTAAAAGGATAGTTAATCAATTTTATGCAAGTGAGATGAGGGAATACAATCTCAAATTTACTATTCAACATGTAAATCTAAGTTAGATGTACAGTAAATATAATTGTCACGATCACCAGCGATCGTTACTCTCTAGATTGCTGGTTTTGCACGCACTATGAACTACAAATCTGCCATTCATGGACTACATTTTAATACATGCACTCCGCTCACACACACACATGCTTCCTCATTCTGACTGATTACACTCACACCACCTGAGGATTGTCAAAGACTGATTGCACACACTCCTTAAGCAGCACACACACTCATTCGCATGTCCGAGTCTTGTTTACTGTTAGTGACAATTCAACGTGTTTCCTTAGTCTTGTTCTTCCGTGTGTTTACCTTAGCCTTGTTCCAAGTTATCACTGTCTGCTGCCTGCCTTTCAACCTCTCGCCTCTTATTCTGACCATGATTCTGAATTGTCTATACACATCTGTTTGCACCTGTGTTGACCATTGCTTGCCTGACTGCCGAATAAACCTGCATGTGGATCCGAACTCAGTTGTCTCTGTCACTCCCTGTGTTACAATAATGGTTACACATCTTAGAACACACATTTGGGGTCTGATTTATAAAATCTGCATCAAAACCTTTCTAAAAGTGAACGTACACAAGAATTAAATGTATTTAGATTCTGGTAAGTGGCTCGATTAAGTCAATATTTAAGTTAAGTATGTTTATGTAGAATTTACTTACAGCTGTGCACATTCTGCCATCAAGTTTGTTTTTTATAAGTCAGAACTTTTGCATGGCCGTGTTTATAAATTAGGCCCCTGAATAAAACCTACTTTAGAATTTTTTTTTTGTAAAAGTTACTGAAAAGTGATGTGTAAACGTTACTTTATTAGTTAATTTGAAAAAAAATAAATAAATAAAGTAACCCGATTACTTAACTCAAGTTACTTGTGATGCTTTAATCATCAACACTGTTGTTGATTTAAACAAACCAACTATCATTGGAAATTCCAGCCAACTGGATGATCGCAAAACTCGGGTGGCTTCTTTTAGCTGTACCTACTCGTGCCATTCTCCATCTCACACACCGCCACACTTATTGCATCCCAACTTCACTTCCGTCCCCTAGTGAGGAGACTGACATCTCCAAACCGTACCTCACTTGGCTTAATGTGATGGTCAGTTCATGCCCGACTGCTCCTGTGTGTCTGTCTAGTCGAAGAACCACTGAGCTCAGGCTGGCTGTTTTCTGATGCCCACAGCGAATAGGGAGCCAGATTGCCTGCTGAGTTCAGTCTCAATGCCCTCGGATTGAACGCTTCTATCCTAAGTTGGCAATTCAGCCCAGTTTATTTGCTCATCTTCGGGCTAGAGGAGCACTGTTTCTTATTTACACCCTCAATTTGGAATTATAGAGCAAATAAATGTTAAAACATTGGGTCAGCTGAGCATTTTGATGGGAAAACAAGATTTTTGAACCAACTGGAGAAGAATAAAAAAAAAAAGAGGGAAAAAGTGTTCACAGAGGTTTTCAATCTTACACGGTATTCAGCCCTCCAGATATGATCATCCTGGGGGAATCCAATTCTAAAGTGTGAATACCATCTATATAGTTTCTTGTACACAGACCTTATTTATGCTGTATAAATAAATACTATTGCTGCTGCTACTACTACTACTACTACTACTACTACTACTACTACTACTACTACTACTACTAATAATAATAATAATAATAATAATCAGGGATGGGCAGTATTTAGGATACATGTATTTCAAATATGTACTTAAAATACAAAATTTTATTTTATAATTTGTATTTGATAGGGCTGATGAAAATGGCTCAATATTTTGTATCAAAATACTTTTGTCTCTTGTATGTTTGTATTTTTAAAATGATGCACAACACTTTGTAAGAAATCCACATCATAACATCATATAAATGCACTGCAGGCTGGTGCTTTGGATGTTGTCTTATCCATTTAAAAAAGAATTGAAAAAACTTAGGAGAAAGAGTGTACTCTACAAATAATAGTAGTTTTGGATGGATTGCTTATACCAAATATTTGTTGTTAAAACAAACAACATCAAAATAAGTGGTACCATGGCGATTTCTACAATACATTCATTGGCTGTTTCAAATACCAGTAGTTCATCAGTAGGTGCACTGTATAGTTAATGAAGAGAAAACATGCAAGCCTTAAAATGTCACAACATATGAAACACAAATAATTAATAATCAAAAAACTCCTAATACAGTTTTTACATTGAATACTGAAGTTCAGTAGCAAAAAATAAATAAATAAATAAATAAATAAATAAATAAATAAATATATATATATATATATATATATATATATATATATATATATATATATATATATATATATATATATATATATATATATATATATATATATATACAGTTGAAGTCAGATTTATTAACCCCCCTGAATTTTTAGACCGCTTGTTTATTTTTTTCCCCAATTTCTGTTTAACGCAGAGCAAATTTTTTCAACACATTTCTAATCATAATAGTTTTAATAAGTCATCTCTAATAACTGATTTATTTTATCTTTGCCATGATGACTGTAAATAATATTTTAATAGATATTTTTCAAGACACTTCTATACAGCTTAAAGTGACATTTAAAGGCTTAACTGGATTAATTAGGTTACCTAGGCAGGTTAGGGTAATTAGGCAAGTTATTGTATAACAGTGGTTTGTTCTATTGATTATCGAGAAAAAATATAGCTTAAAGGGGCTAAGAATTTTGTCCCAAAAGTTGTGTTAAAAAAATTAAAAACTGCTTTTATTCTAGCCGAAATAAAACGAATAAGACTTTCTCCAGAAGAAAAAATATTATCAGACATACTGTGAAAATTCCCTTGCTGTGTTAAACATCATTTAGAAAATATTTAAAAAAGAAGAAAAAAATTTGAAGGGGGCTAATAATTCTGACTTCAACTGTATATATATATATATATATATATATATACACATACATACACACACACACACACACACACACACACATTTTTTTTTTTTCTGAAATATTTTGTGAACAAAAAAATAAATGAACTTTAACATTAGGGCTGCACAATTCTGGCTAAAATGTTAATCACTTTTTTTTATATTGGTAGGCTATTATTATTGTTATTTCTCAAAAAGTTGGTAAAACAATAATAATAATAGGCCTATGTGTAGGTCTACTGTTGGTTAAAATCCAAAGTTTTGTATAGTCATTATGGTGGACTTGAACAGACTTTCAATATGTCCTGTTTATTAATTCACAGTAAAATTATGACGTCAGAAGAGAAATAGTCATAATTATAAAGTTAAATTATTATATTGTTTAAGACATGTGCTTGTCATTTGTCATTGACAGCATTATTAGACCCTTTGATTTCACTGGTAAAATGAGACATTTGTCATCAGATTCCTTCTTGCATTATGTACAACATTATATATAGGCTAGGGTTGTTATACTGACACAGTAAACATTTATGTTCATGCACAACACTTTGTGCTAGCTATGAAAGAAAAAAAGACATCAAATGCTTGTCGTAATCATAACTCTAAAATGCATTATGATCATTTAAATAATGTGTGCGCCAGTGCCTGTGGGATCGAGTTCAAGCCAAACAGTGAACACAGCGCCTACCAGAGTCACAGAATACGTTCATCATCTTCACTTTCCTATGCAAATCATTCTTTCAGCGTGACTCTCAACGGATCGCTCTGTGCAACAAACTGAACGTTATTACAACTTTATTATTTGTTATTCACAGCATATGCAGGTTCTGTTCTCTAAAGTAGGTGTGATTGGAGTGCACGTCATACCTGTCAACATTGGGATGTGAAAATAAGGGATATGCCCACCATAATAAGGGATCCTGATCAACCTGTTGGAGTTTACTTTTAGTAAAATCCAGCTCTACGCACACTATCCTTTACTTAACATGTTACTACTGTGCTATTAAGTGTTTGTAAGCACTTAATAATCAAGTTGTTTTCCAGCTTTACTGTAATTTTCTAAATGCATTCCGAGACGTGCATCACAGTAGGACACCAACACTGATGTGTGTCTGCTCCGTGACTCACTCTGATAATGAAGTAATGAGGTTTCAGCATTTAAGGTCGTTACGGAGGTGGCGAAAGTCCCCTGCCAGTCAAATATAGATTTGTTTTTAGGCATTGCGCAGCTCAGGATTCATTTCACATATCTGGCTGAGAATCTTCTCCATGTGATCCAATCAACTTTACCCTGATGTGGCAACCCATCTGCTTGCCCTTGAGTTTTTTTTCTCTCTTTAACTCTTCATTTAGCCTCGTGTTTATTTGTCGTATTTTGTTTTCTTCTTCGTTTTGTTTTCCCCCTCATTCTCTCTTCCTGCCGCTGCCTCAATTTTCAGTTGTGACCCAAGGCAAACAATGTTTTGCACCAAATTCTCCCACTCAATTAGCTGGGCGCCTGTCTGTTGTTGATTTGTCACAGTGTTGGGTTGCTTCGTAACAGTTGTGGTTAACCGAGAGATGTGAGGTGCATGTTAAGTGAGCCGCTCGGATGGCTCATGTTTTTAACACTTGGGACGAAAGGCACAGCTGAACACGCTGAAACTTGACAAAGTGAAGATACTGGCAACATTGCAGGTGGAGTCATTTATAACACAATCACCGTCACTGATACTAGAAACTACTTTTAGCTATAGAATTCAGTCAGTCAGTTAATATAAACAACTCAGTGAATGAATGAATGTTCAGAAGTAAATGTTTTAAATGCTTAAGATTACTAGCACTTATTAATTTGTATTATATTGAAATACATTTAGACTTATTATTTTAATAATTTCTTTGATTCATTAAAAGCTATTGTAAAATGTTTCACTAATTAATTAGTTCGTTCATTCATTTATTTTCCTCAAATAATCCTGTAAAATGTATTGTGATTAACTCAAAAATATTCATTCATTTATTTTCTTGTCGGCTTAGTCCCTTTATTAATCTGGGGTCGCCACAGCGGAATGAACCGTTATCTTATCCAGGACATTTTTACAAAGCGGATGCCCTTCCAGCCGTAACTCATCTTTGGGAAATAACTCAAAAATATTAAGGATTATAATTGTTTTCAATGTTTCTTAAGCAGTGTATTAGAATAAATCAGCATATTAGAATACTTACTAAAGACTGGATTAAAGGCTGCTAATTATTCGGTTTTACTACAAAAATACTACAAAATACTTTTGCAAGGGAGCATGAAATTTCTTCGCAAACTTTTAATCAATAGGCATATTTAATCAATCCCTTCACCAGTTAACTAACTTTCTCTTTCATTTTAGCATACATTTTGCACAAATTTCATACAGAAAGTCCTGTCTTGATTGTGTTTCCATCCATTGCGTGGCCAGTGAAATGTCTTAGCAGTCTTATATTTCTAAAGGGTGATATATGAGTTATAAGTTATTTTATATTTATTTATTTTGGTTTAATGAATGTAGCTTTTTTGCAATTGAAAAATTACCAAAATCTCCAATCATTTAATCATTTCCATAAATCATGTTTTTTGCAATTGTTCACATCAATGAATATTAAACAAAACATGATATCTCTAAACAATGGAGTTGTCGGTTTTTGCAAAAAAAAAAAAATATATATATATATCCTGCTGCTGCCATGAAACAGGAGTCTGAAGTTTTTGATGAGTCTGTATGGACTGGAGTTTTATTAAATATTTGTTACTCATATACTGTATTGTGCCACTATGACATCTCTTCATTAACAGTGCACTGCATCTGCAGACCATCTATGGCATTTGAAGTGGCCAATGAAGTATTGTAGGAATCGCCACTGTGGGACTTAATTATAAGTAGATGCCAAGAAAATAAGATAGCCAACATCAGCAAGCTGTCCAAAACTACTATGATTTGTACAGTATACTTAATATTCCAAGATTTTTTCAGTTCTTCTTTAACTGAAAGTGTCCCAGTTTGCCCCTTTAGTGAACACCAGTACAGTCTTTAGATGTTTTATTATTCTTAACATCCTTTGCATTTACAAATGCAGCACTGATACTGAAAATGATGATGTGCTGAAGGCTCCACATCCTGTTATGGACTAATATTTTACTCCATCTAATTTCTTAAGCAAAGATGCTGATAATAAATTGTACACTACACTGGCATTACTGGTCTGAGCATTGTGCAGTTCACTATTTTCAATGATTGCTGACTTTTGTTACCATTTGTCTGTTATTTTCTTTATGTGTGTTGCATAATTTTCATGCATACTCAAAGCATTGACCACCTTCTTCATCATTTTTTTTTTTTTCAGATCTTAAACTCAGGCAAATAACTGAGAAAGCATCAATCTGAGACCATATTTTTAGGATGTCATCATGTAGATTACTTACAAAGTATTTTACAGTATTTTAAAAATACAAGACACTTGAGTATTTTCATTCATTTGTTCATTCATTTTCTTTTCGGCTTAGTCCCTTTTTTTAATCTGGGGTCGCCACAGCGGAATGATCTGGCAACTTATCCAGCATATGTTTTACGCAGTGTATGCCCTTCCAGCTGCAACCCATCACTGGTAAATATCCATACAAACTCATTCACACACATACTGTACACTATGGAGAATTTAGCTTACCCTATTTATCTGTACCGCATGTCTTTGGACTTGTGGTGGAAACTGGAGCACCTGGAGAAAACCCACGCGACCGTGGGGAGAACATGCAAACTCTACACAGAAACGCCAACTGGCTTAGCTCGAACCAGCGACTTTCTTGCTGTGAGGCGACAGCACTACCTACTGCACTCAAGTATTTTGATGAGTATTTTGATACAAAATATTTACCCATTTTCATAAACCCCAAAAATACAAATGACAAAATACTATTTTGTATTTGAAATCCGAATTTGAAATACATGTGTCTGAAATACTGCCAATCCCTGTACTAGGGATGCTCATTTCAGTTAATTTTGCTAACCGACAACTGCCGCTCATTAATCGGTTATTAACGGTTAACTGGTCAGATTACTATTAATTTTATATTAAATAAATTGACGTGTCTATTTTGTGTCTGACACATTAAATATTGCATTTTAAAATACTGATTTATTTTTTATATGCTAGCATATTAATAATAGAACAATACAACAGAGCATTTTCACGCACCTGCAGTGTTTAGCACAGAAGAACAGAATAAACTAAATAAAATGAATAAAATAAATAGGACTGCCCTAAATTATTTTCACTTCAATAATTAATTTATTTTACAAAACAAAAACACTGACTGATTCTTTTTAATAACCGGCATAGGCTGTTTTTTTTTTCCAATCATATTTTTGTCTTTCGTCAAATAAAAATAGCTGACTTCCTCAAATCGCTCGCTCCACGGAAAATATGCATTTATTTAATGTCCCGCTGTTATTATTATAATCACAAAACCTTTTACATTTTTAATTGAAATCGTTATTTTAAAGATTATGTCTTGATATGGTTTCCTCTCCCTCGCGGTTCAAGTGCGCGCGCTGCGTGATAAAAAGACAACAACGCGCACATATGTTGACTTTTTGTAAACAGTTGTGTTGTTTAAATATGATATTTCATTAATGTGCATACATGCTTTATAAGCTGTAAAATAAAAGGTAAAGCCTATTTGTTGCGTTTATGACGCAGATCCAGGTCAACATCAGCGCTTTTTTTGGCATCAACACGTCTGTTAAACAGCAATATTCTTCTTCCATTTTGCTTCTTTGGCAAATGTGTCTGTAGGCACGGGTTATACGTTATCGTCCCGCAAGTTAAATATGTCTTGCAGTTGAACAAGGGGCCGAAAATAATCTCACTGCCTTTATGTTGACAAGGAAAAAAAAAGAGAAGAAGCGCGGTCCTCTTATGAAACGACTGAATCAGCTGGGTATCGATTGTGCAAAAGTGTAGCTGTCTATGTTGTTACAACTGTAATATTTAATACTTTAGTGATATTTAAAAAATTTTACATTCATTCAGCTCTGGATAAATTAAAACAGCGATTAGACCTTCAGAGCGGTGTTAATGCGTCCTGAAGTAAAGCGAAATGGCTATAAACTCCAGCATGATAGAGTGATTATATGCAGAGTCATACTTTATCTATAAATAAAGTATAACTATACAAACTGTGTTCATCTTAACTGAAAACTTCTGCATGTTTGCTGGCCTCACGCATCGCGCACCTGTCAGTCATTCAGTCAGTCAGCACGTAACGCCAAAGGGTTAAACAGACAGCGCACAGCACTATACGGTTACAGAAAAGTTTGCGCTGTTATAATTCACTTACCTTTTAATACATTTTGATGCGATTATAATCCGCTATTAAAAACAACAACAATGACTGAATGTTTTGAATGGGTAATGTAGCCGTGAAGGGATGCATTTTGGTCCCCGCCATGGAAGAATGAATGTAGCGGAAACCAAGCCCTTTAAAAGTTCTCTCTAGTTGTCTTGACAACACAAACTGCTGCTCTGGGATGAGCCGCGTGCAAAAGATGCCCCTCTTAATGCAAAGGCGCATTCAATCGACCCCTTATGCAGCCAAACTAAAAATATATAAAATAATAATTTTAATCGTTTAACTGTGAGCATTAATCGGTCACCAACGCACCCTTTCGGTTAACGGTTAATCGATTATTTTGAGCATCCCTACCCTGTACACATATATACAATTAGAAAATAATGGTAATAGATAAAAAAGTTAGTAGCAAACATGTTTAAAAATTTTAAACGTATATACTGTACATTTTGTAACATTTGGTTTTGACAATGGGTTGGGGATCTAATAGCAGAGTCTTTATTGAACAAAGAATGGTCAGACAGGCAATGGTCAATTACAGGAGCAAACAGCATCATACAGGGCAATCCAAAAGAGAATTCGAGTCACAGGCGAAGTGATCGGTTTAGGCAGCTCACAGCAAAAATCAATAATCAAAGCAAGGGTCTGGAAACAGAGCACAGAAAAACAAGGCAAGGTAAACGCTTGGTAATGTTTACAGGTTAACAAGACTTAGCATTGTGTGTGTGTGCAAGTGTGGTGTATAAATAGTCCAGGATATCAGTCCATAATGAGTTACCAGCTGTGTGTGTACCAGTGTGTGCAAGGTGTATGCTGGGAGTTGTAGTTTGGTAATGTGGCAATATTGTAGTTCTCCAGTGATCTGCAGCCACTAGATCGCTGTACATCGTGACATATTTCTATTTGATAAATACAGTACTGTAAATATACAGTAGTCAACATTTGAAGTGGATTATATGGTACTCACATTACAAGGTTGGCACCCCCCTCCCCTTTCATGCAACACGTCACACATTCAATTACCTTATAGGTAAACATAATGGTTAGTATAAACAATCAATTTTTTTTCATAGCTTGAAATGAGAAGGAACAGATGTGATGTCTGAATAACAAGCAGCAAATGAATGTGTCCGGCCAATGGATTCAAAGGCTTTTATTTCCACAAACAGCAAGGACTAAATGCATCATTGGCATCAACATGTTCTGATCGGCCCAGAGTAGACACCTCATGTCAGCACATCCTGAAATTATACAATCTCTTCATGGCAATTTAGCGATCATTTTCTGGAAAAGTCTGTTTGTGTGAAAGTTTCTCTTTGTTTGTTTTGGCCTCGCACCGAACTGAACAAATTGCATTACACTTCCTGTCTGCATCATCAGCCATGCTGGCATTATCAGCACAACACATTACGCATCCACACACACACTGTTTTAAACTGATACTCCACATCACAGTCCAGAGAGCAGGGTCAACAGTTGAAGCCACTGATCTCACGTATCACTCCATCAATTCAACATTTACACTGTGACAAGTTTCTAAACCCAAAAAAGGAACCAGTGAAACTGTATTAAAAAAAAAAAAACTGTTTTCTCTGTTCTCTGAAGTCCTGCCACTTCACTGTGAAATCTTGCAGTACTAAATCAAACTCTGCAGTCAATGCAAATGAGAAACTGTCTTAAATTAAAACTTAAAAGGATAGGGAGAAGAAAACTGTCCATTAGAAATCATCGGTACAATCTCCAGACTTTGAAGATCTGTGGGAAAAAAAAAAAAATCTGTCTTCAAATCACTTCTATCCAACACTGAAGGGGAAAAACTGATATGACCAACTTTCCTTAGTCCTTAAGTCTTCTGAATTCTTGAGGAGCAAAGTCTACCCAATTTTACACAAATGACTGTGTTGTTGCAAAGTTTGCTACAGTACACTACAGTAAATTTGTAAGTTTTAGGGTCACAAATATGTATTTACAAAAATTTATATTTTTATTAAACATGGGTGCATTGACTTGTATAATATTCAAATTATGTACTTAAAAAAATACTAAATAAAATATTTTAAATATAATACGGTTTGATTATGGTTGATACATCGCACACAAACACACACACACACACACAAACACACACAAACACACACACGCACACACGCGCACACGCGCACACGCGCACACGCGCACACACACACTGTTGGAAAATCAGTCAGGTTAAAAGAGTAAGGGGGCATATCCTCAAACTGTTCCCACATTATTAGGAGTAAGAAATTGTCCAAAATATCTTCCACTGCAAACAATAGGCCAAGCCCTAATAAACAACCCCATAATCCCCCTCCACCAAACTTGACAATGCAGTCAGCAAGTACCTTCCTCCTGGCAACCACTAAATCCAGACTCATACATCAGGCTGCCAGACAGAGAAGTGTGATTGGTCACTCCAAAGAACTCATTTCAACTCTTGAAAGTTCAGTAGCAACCAGCTTTACACCACTGCGTCTCATGCTTTGCTATGCACTTGGTGATGTAAAGCTTAGAAGCAAATGTTTGGCTATTAAAACCCATTTCATGAAGCCCTCCATGCCTGTTCTTGAGCTAATCTGAAGGCCACATGAAGTTTAGAGGTCTGTAGCATTGACTGCAGAAAGCTGGAGTCTTCTGTGCACTGTGCGCCTCAGCATGAGCTGACCTAGCTCTAGGATTTTACATTGTCTATCACATCATGGCGAACAGTTTCTGTTCTTCCCAATTGCTTCCAATTTGTTATAATACCACTAGAAGTTGACTGAGGGGTTTTTCGTAGTGAGGACATTTTACAAATAGGCTTATTACACAGGTGGCACCCTATCACAGTTCCACGCTTGAATTCACTGAGCTCCTGAGAGTGACCCGTTCTTTCCAATGTTTAGCTGCTGAATGGTTGTATTTGCTAAAATGTTCTATTCTGTGCCAATCCGGACCACAGAGGTGCTGGTAACGAAGCTCTCTGGAATTTAACACAAGTTTGTCAGTGGTTGCATTGTTAATGCAAGTGTAAAGAATACAGCAATAAGGACGAGGATCAGATATTTCTTATTCGTGGGCTCTTTTTTTCCTAATAACTACTTCAATTCAAGTTTGTCAGGTAGGTATACGTGTGTGCATGTGTGTTTACAAAATTTTGCAGTATATTCAATTGAAACATTTTGTCATGTAAATTAGGGCTGTGCGATACGGACAAAATAATCATTTTGCGATTTTTTTGAATGCATATTGCGATTACAATTTTATTTGCAATTTTGCCAACTGTTTTTGCTTTTTTCAAACAAGCTACATACAGTCTAAATGTATTCAGTGCACAAGAAGTGCATAACAAAACCTTTCACAATGACATAGGAATAAGTTTAACAAACAAAACTGTTGTAAAACTGCTTTAAAACAGACAACATAGAATAAATTTGGTGGTGACACTTGTTGCTATTCACAAAGTCCCCATAAAGCTTCTTTTAAACCTTCAGATATATTTCTCCAGTGTGATCTTCTGGGAAGAATGCTGTTTGGAAATATTGACTTTTCATTTGCAAGTTGTTATTAATATAATGAACAATTAAACTCATGTACAGCTCCATCGTTCTGCTGGACCACATATCTGTGGTCATGGCGAAGAATTTGACCTGCTTGAGCTCATGTTCAATGCCCACCTTACATTTCTACCTTTCGGGAACAGCAAATCGTGTGAAATGAGTGCGAGATGGCAGCTGGTATCTTTTGTCAAGTGTTTGTATTAAGCCTAGTTTATACTCAACGCGTCCGCTTGTTCGCATGGGTGCACCCGGTGAATGTGGCGGTCATCACAGAATTTGCGAATGTTCACTTTGGGTGTGCGTGCCATAATTTCGGCTGGCGGCGTGTACGGCATTTTTTGAGACTCGAGCGATCAGTGCGCGCGGCGCCATGTTTTATTTGAGTTGAATATGAAACACTCTGAAGAGATTTTGTCTGAAACAGTACGCCTGTACAGACACCTTTAAGGTCTGTGTTCATGGAGATAAACTAATGATCAATAATTCCTGGTTAGAAATTGCAACAGCCATGGGAAAGGAGAAAGTTTTTGTTAAAAGGTTTGGAAAAACCTGAAGGATACGTTTGTTAAAACTAAAAGAGGTCATGGCAAAAGTGGAGACCAAGGTACACAATAACAGAATATGTTTTTTTTTCCACCAGTCATAGGTTTTACACTGATGTATATATTTAATTTTGAAGTCAAAACTATTTAAGTTACAAAACTATAATTAAACTATGATTAGGAAACAAATAATTTATTTAATAACTGGTTTTAATAATCGTTTTACAATATATTGATGGCTTGTTTTTCTCGGCTTTATTGGTGATAATGGTCAGGAATGTTAAACCATTATTGCCTTTTTAGCATAAGTATAGGACAGAAACTAGCCAGACAGTAATGTGTGATTTGTGGAGCGGACTCTAAATCTAAAAAAAACATCTGTATTTTTTTTTTTGTGAATGTACTTTTTTCTTTGGCTTTTATTCTTGCCATAATAAAATATATTTGAAGAGTAACCCATGGTCTCCTTTTATTAATATTTTAATAAACTTTAATAGGTAAAACTGTCCGAGATATAAACTAAAGCAAGTGATGCATCAAAGTTCAATTAAAAAAAATAATCTTGAATGGTTATAAGCATTCTTATAATCATTAAAATAATTCAGAAAAACAATAAAATAATTTGTTTAAAAGTATTGAATGATATTAATGATATGACAGAAACTTCCTACATTTCTGTTTATCCGTCTGTGTTTACGGTCAGTTTCTTTTGACCGCCCCCTGTCTTTTTAAAGAATATCACAAAGATGAACGCTGTGAGTATAAAAGCCTCGTCCGTTTCCGAGGTGCAAACGCAGTCAGCGGAGCTGCGCGATGCGGCACCAGGCAAAAGTATAAATCCAGCTTTAGTCCTCAGAAGCCCTTCTTACTGACGATGTGCGCAGAAATCATATCTTTGTATGTAGTGATTGCGTCTGTAATTTCTTTGTGCTGTTTTGATCCTTTCTTATACGGCATGGCGCTTGCGAATGCTTAAACAATAGATACTTGTTCAGTCTGCCCGGGCTGGCTTTAATGCGTGCTTTAGATTGTTTTGACGGACTTTGTCAACATCCACTGATCATGCAGTTTTTTATGATGCTGATTTAAGTGCTGGCAAAGATTTGTAGTATTGGAATAATTCACAATTCATTCTCTCTCCTGAATCCAAAATACTCCCAAACGACTGACGTTGAATTTCTCTTTAGCACCAAATAATTTTTATTTTGACCTGCATCCATTTTTTATGTTCTTTCCTCCCGCTCTCCTATTCGATTCTCACGCTCAACTTCGCCATACGCAGAGTAAACTGGTTAACATCTTTCTCCTGCTCAGCTTAAATGTAATATCCTGGTGCGTTGCGTCAGCTCTGATTGGTTAACATAATAAAATCATGCGTACAAGAACGTATTCTGAATACAAATTTAAATAAATTAAGAGATAAAACTGCAGCCTTATGCGGTTTATAAATCACATGTGCTCTAATGTAAATGTAGAATTAATATGAAAGAAACTAATTCATAAAAATAAATATATATAATTTATAAATTACAAATAATAATACGTACAAAAATAACTTGCAAATGACTATTTAATGCTTAATATGTGTTTGTAAAATAGTGATATACAGAAAGAAATCAGAGTTGCTAAGAATGTCTAACATACAGTCAAAACCCATTTACCACAATCATTTTGTACTGTATCATATCTTCTAACAGTTCTGTGACAACGATACAGAGAAGCTGTCAAACAGAATCCAAAACCCAACACGAGTAAGGCGCCTCTGGTCAACGGTTTGACCTCAGTGTGATGGCTGCAAATGACCAGCAATTTTGACCAAATACGTGTTTAAAATGAAGCCTCGGAGCAGCATTCAGGACATCACTGAAGAAAGCGTTTAAAGGGGCATGATAGCAAATCAGAGCAGAACTTCTCGCTTGTCTGATTAGAAGAAGTGAGGTTGCATGAGCTGCTGTGTTTACTCGCTTTACTTTGCTTGTTTCCGTGTCTGACTGTTTGTTCTGGAGCCTCTGGGGTTGTAAAGCTCTGCCGCTGTCACACGCTGGCATGTCTAACGCCACAAATCTTCACTTTTCTATTCAGCAAAAAGAAAATGTATAAATAGCCAGTCTTTTTCTCTATCGCTGTGTTAATCTGCCTTGACCCAAGCACACAATGTGAATAAAACGATCATCATTAGCAGCCTTGTTCAGAGTTCAATTGGACTTTTTAACCTTTAGACTGTTGTTCATTAGTCTTTCTTAAAGAATCAGATCATTCAAAACAGAATATTTTGTCTTTGTGTTTAGTTGCATGATTTAAAACATGTTGGTACTTTTCTTGGGAATACAATAAATAAATAAATAAATAAATAAAGTTGTCTTGAATTGAGAGATCATAATCCCTTAAAGACACCATGAAATAATAATTTGCTCTTCTCATTTTTATTTTTATATAGTAGTGCTTATTATAAATGATGTATCTGCACACTTGATTGTTTTGTAAAAAATCATTTGACCTCATAATCATTTAGCAAATAACACAACCTTCCCTGCCCCCTCCAAATGACCTTTCTTTACTTGTGCCCTCATGGAAGACCTTTCGGGAAAGGATATTAGGGCATGTCTCATTTCTACCATGCTTTTGTCCATTCCTCAATCTTCTTTTATTTCATCAGCATCATCCATCTTTCAATGATCCAATCATTTCCCAACAGATAAAACATGGACCACCCTACATTTCTTTTTCTCATTTAAGGACATTTTCAAATAGATGCATGTCATGATAGAAGAAAAAAGGCCAATCTTATCTTCCGTTTCATGGTGACTTTAAATCTTTTGACATTTTGACATCTAAAATGTTGTCTAACTATAAAAAAATTTTAGGTTTCAGAAATCAAAACACCTTTTCAGTCAAAAACAGCTTATATTGATGCCAATCTGCGAAAGGACAGGTTGTGGAATGAGCCACATTTTACAGTATTCAACACAATCTTACGTCAATTCATATATATATATATATATATATATATATGGCTGATTCCAGCGTTATGGACGTGACATTTGCAGAAAAAAAATGAAACGTATATACTCGGAGAATGTATATGTTAACATTATATTGAAATGTCTGTTTATATTTTTATTACCCCTTAACCATGGAGTTCAGGCATCAAAAAAATATCAGTCTATGCAGGTGTTTTATATTTAAAATGACGGCAAAATGAATGCGTTACGGACGTGACAAAAAAAAGACATGAGTTTTGTGAGTTGACATACTTGGTTAAAATTCTGTGAATAAAAACGCAGAAGCCAAAAATATATATAACAGTCAAAAGGATAAGGGTTGGCTCTGCATGGGACATTTATAATTCATTTTATTTAGTTTTTCATTTTTGCATTAATGAGGGAAAACTATCGTTACGGACGTGACTTGTCTTTGTTACGGACGTGACTGCTCTGAAATTGACAGTTGACACATTATGAAAATCAGAGAAATGCTTTCAAAACTTGACAAAAGACCTATTTGTGGATAGCTGTTGGGTGTGTAAACCAATAAACTTTAACCTCTGAGACATCTGAATGGTAAGGTTGCACAATTAATCAAACTTAAATAGATATCTCCTTGTTATATTTAATTCGTATTATGGCATGTGTGTTGTTAAAGGTTAACGCACGTTCGAATGTTCAAAACTCAATTCGGAAACAGCGGTGCATGCTAACATGGTGCTTTTATTCTCTGAATAATATAGAATTGATAATAAACATAATCAGCTATAATAGGCCTATGTTTATCGGGCTCCTTTCCAGACAAACTTGAATTGAATCATTGCCCGACTGTTAGTGCGCAAGACCGTGTCTACGTGGCGAATATTCAAAATCTAGTTGTGTCACAGTTATGGCAATATTATATTTGACAAAGTTTATTTTAGTTTATTCTAGTTAATGTGTTAGTCGATTGAATAAATAGTCTAATTTGTCCACTCGCGCTTGCTTTCTTTTTCTCGTCGGCAGTCACTTCAGGACAGGTTGAAAAAATTTAAACAGAGGACCAGGATGAGAGAGAAAACTTTATTATGAAAGATTTTGTGAAAAATAGCCATAATTGCAGGCATGTACAATGGATGACTATAATATTTATATTTTTAGGCTATAGTTTATAACCGATTGTGTAAAATATTGAATGACATTACAGCTGCAGGTGCTATCGATTTACTAACAAATTAAATACTCCTATAATGTAGTTAAAGCTTAGATTAATATCAAGTTTTTATTCTTATTTTGCCGCCTGTAAAATAATTTTAATAAGCACTCAAGCACATTTGCCGGGTGCTGGAAATCTTTGAAAATGTTTTCATTTTAATGTAGGCTATAGCCTTTCCAGCTTTGAAAGTGCTTAGATTTTGGATAAAGGGCTTGGAAAATTAATTGTATCGCTATGATAATTTATCTTTATAAATGGTTATTTAATTAATAAAATAAAAACATATTTATGCTCTGCATGAAATGAAAACTCCGCTGTGGCCTGTGCAAGTGCCTGCAGCCTGACCCATGGCGTGCGCATTTTGAGCAATGGGAAAAGACCAAATGCATGGAGGTTATTGATTTTGCGCCCTGCATGTGCGCCTCGCGTTTTGCCATTGCCCGCTTTGTGAGCTCCAGAGGAAAAGCATGTTACCTCAGTGGCGTCTTTCATTCTTCAATCAAATGAAAGCAGAGGCGGGGTTTCCTTTGAGGTGACAAAGTGTGTTGTCAAGATACGGCGAACTTTTTAATAACGGAGTAGAGACTTGTGGTCGCTCTTTTAAGTCATCCAAAGTTGTATGACTTTACAAATCTTGAATTTCATAATATTATTTTAAAAATTAAATTATGACAACCTTGACAGCAACACTAGCGCACAATAGACCAGCTGATTCAGTTGTTACCAATAGTGACATACAAAAGAGCACCGTGCTCCTTTTTTTCTTGTCAATATAAAATGCATTGCGGAGCACCTCACGTCTCTGCATGAAAAAGAGCGTTCGTTGTGATCGGCCTCTATGAGCAACACATATTTGTTAACTAGCAGAACAGTAACACGTGCAAACACACGTGCTTACAGATGTATTTTGCAAAAGAAGCAAAATGAAAGAATGATATTCTGGCCACAGTTTGACACAGGAGTTGACACAGGAGTTGACGAACCAGCGCTGATGCTGGTCGTCTGTGCTGCCTGGAGCCGCGTCATAAACTCAACTAGGTATATTGATGATTTAGTGCAGACTAACCAACAAACCAATTTTTTTTCCATTTGGAAAATAACAGTTATTATTAGTTCTTATATACATTTTAAATAGAATACATAGCCTAATCTAGAAAATCAAACAAAGCCAAATATTTTAGGATAACTTCCCACCAAACTGATGCTTTCATTTTACAGCTTAAAAAACATGTATGCAAATTAATACAGTATCATATGTAAATAACAAAATTGTTATATCCTTAGCCTATATTTAACAAAAAGTATAGGTTCAAAGCCTTATGGTTCATCATTATCTTTCACTATAGCGCGCGCGCGCACATGAACCGCAAGTAAGACAGAGGAAATAGGCTAATAAATTATAATTAAGACATAATCTTTAAACTAATGACTTCTATTAAAAATGTTGACAGGTTTTGTAATATTATAACAGCGGAGCATTAATTGAATGCATTTTTTCCATAAAGCAATCTATTTGAGCTAGCCTAATATTTTTTAATTGACGGAAGAAAAAAAACACGATTGGACAAACAGCCTATGCCGATTCTTAAAAAGCATTCAGTCAATGTTTTCGTTTTGTAATCTTAATTTGTCATTTAAGTGAAAAAGATCTAGAGCAGGATTTATTTTATTATTTTTGTTAGTTTATTCAGTTTTTCTGTGCTGCTAAAAAACACTGCAGGTGCGTGAAGATGCTCCTTCTGTATGCTGTTCGCATGTTAAAATAACCTAAATCAGTATTTTAAAATGCAATATTTAATGTGTCAGACAAAATAGGCACGTCAATTTTTTTATTAAATAATATTTTGATATTAATCTGTTAAAGGTTAATATCGCTTAACGAGCGGTTGTTTGTTGGCAAAATGAATGGAAATCAGCATTCCTAGTTTGGCATAAATTGTATCTTAACTATTTCATCTATTTTTTGACGGTCAGTTACCCTATCTACAAAAGAAACAAGTGCTTCAACACAAGGTGCTGCATCGCCAAAACACCAAGATTATGCGCCAAGATTATGGCATGTAAAATGTTGTTCTCTTTATTAAACATTTATTTTTGAAATGTTACTAAAATGATTTATAGCTAACTAAAATGTTCAGTTCTTGAAATAACATATGGATGTTATGTAATGTAAGTCAGTAATTGTAATGCAGCATCATAATGAACAAATATGCGCTAGTCATTGGCTTATATTAATAAGGAGTTCAAAAATGGTCACGTCCGTAACGCAAAATTGTAGTTGTTAAAAGCAAAGACCTGAGATGAGTTGGCGATCATAATTAGTATGGACATATTTTGGCTTTGTATACAAAGTTTCATTTTATTTGTTATTATATTTATTCCACAATATAAACTTTTTCATTAAATCGTTACGGACGTGACACGTGGCCGAAGCTGCGTGATGTCTTAAATATGTAGCTCATAAATCAAAAGGGCAATAATGTTATGAAAAAGTAAGGGTAATTATTTATACTACAGACTCCAATCCTTCTGCAGAATGATTACTGTTAACATAAAGCATGGAAAAGGTGAGTCTTTAATCCCTTTTTTTAAAGCACGAAATGTGGTTGGATTATAATGAAATTTACCATTGGCACAATCCTCATATTTCATGGATAAACAAACCAATTTCCTTAAAAATTCAACAAGAGCACATCATTACAATAAAATATAGACCTTAATGAGCAAATTTAAATAGGTTTTGTTATTTTGGTCAAAAGTTTATTTTTTCATGATAAGGTTGACATTTTCATGGAATTGCTCATATATATATATATATATATATATATATATATATATATATATATATATATATATATATATATATATATATATATATATAATTTAATTTTTTATTTTTTGGTGGCTACAAACGATCATTTTTACAATCACATTTGTACATTTTAGTACAGTTTCCTCAATCCCTTATGAGGGGTTGGGTTTGGGAACACACCTCTCTTTAAAAATCATACATGCTTGAAATCATATGAATTCAGACAAATTAGCCTGTGACTTGATGTGAACTCAGATGTGATGTAATTTACCAAAACTGGATTTACAAAACAAAGAGCCCTATCACCTGCCACAATTAGGCGCAAGACATGTGTGGCGTGATTTGTTGCTATGTTCAGATCAGCGCAACTCAAATTTTTAATAATACGTGTTTAAATAGAAAATCCATTTGCAACACTTTGTGGGCTCATGGGTGTTCCAGTCTAAAATAGAGGTGTGTTAAGGTGCATTGCTGGCGCGTTGCTATTTTGAGGAACTGAAATAGGCTGCGCATTTGACCAACTGAATGCTGGTCTAAAGTCTAGCACAGAGTGCATTAGTTATGCACCTATGCAGGTGTGAAATGTGTACACATTGCTTAATACACACAGGATGTACAGCAATACACAAATATCTTTACATACAAACAAAATAAAGGATAAAAATGTAAAATAAATAAATGAATATATATTACATTTTTACGTAAATATTAAAAACCACTGCCTTAATGCCTTCATGTCAGGGGGGCTTTTTCAGTTTATTCATGACAATCTGCATTTGTGTAATGTTATTATTAACAGTATTATATGCAAATTTATATTTGTTTTAATAAAAACAACTTCAAATTTGACTAAGTGGGGCATAAGAATAGGTCGATGTGTCTGGATATAACTCAGTTTTTTGACCACACTTCATTATTATTGTTCATTTATTGATTTGCTGAAAATTGAAACAGAATTTAGAAATAGTTTTGAAACAAATCAAAATTAAATATGTAGACTAATGAATGTTACAGTGGACTGAGTTTCCACCATTTCCTAACTCCACGAAAGTAAAGGAGTAATAAAAGTAAAGAGAAAGATCAGAGGCCGAATGGAGGAGGCTCGTTCTTTGTCCTTGCACTGCAAATGGTCTGTTTAACTGTTTTCCCGCAAGTTTTTTCAGTTTTTCCACTTACGAAGTTTCTATGTAAATAGCCAATGTGCTATATCACGACACAACTGACTCTTAAAGGGAATGTGAGATGAGACTCTGATTGGTTTAATGCACGTTACACTCAAAGCACACCCATTAAGAGAATAAGCGAAAACACTGTTAGACGATGCGCCAGGGCACAAAGTGTATTTTTCTGTCCTTAAAATAGCAAGATTCAGACATGCCCTTAAAGCATTTGCGCCATTCGCTTTTCATGCTCTTAATTTTTATAGCTGTTGCTGCCCAGGAAAATGCATTTGCATATGTCATCAAGTAACAGGAAGCTTGAGCTTACTTCACCCTATCATACACAGAGAACTGTTTATCCAGGTTGTAGATTAAAGCGAATAATAGATTAAATGTTAAATTTCTTGCAATGATCAATCATTTGCCTTCATAAGCTTAGTGTACCATTATCATCCACAGGAGCTTATTTGAACTTGTCAGTATGCAACTCCAAACAAGTAACTATTGACTTCCATAATACAAGTCACCAAAAAAAAAAACAGATTCAGCTAAAACTCTAATGTTCAATTGAAGAAGAGAAGTCACCATATATTGGACAACCTAAGGGTGAGTAAATTAACAGCAAACGTATTTTTGGGTGAACTATTCCTCTAAGAAAGAGTGGATGAACTTGAATGGAGGCAGTAAGAACATCCTTTTGTTTACTTTTAAAATCATAATTTAGTTTTATTTTTGGTATTTAATAACCATATTTTGTACTTAGCAGTGACAGACACGTACACACACTCATGTAGAAGCTTTAGCAGTATTTACATCCATGCAGATGGCTTGTGGATGAGAATTTTGTGTCGAAAATAAAATGTTGTTGTTTTGATTCCAATACTAGTATCAGAATCTGCAATCCTGGCATCAATATCTTCTTTAAATAAGAAATAGTTTTGAGCTCTAGCTTCACTTAACACTGCAAACTGTAAATATTTTTTCCCTTCTTTGCTGCACAAGAAGTTGTTTGAAGAAGAAATGGTATGAAAATGAAAATGTGCTAGCAGTATGTCCAATTTTTGGCAGTATTTCAGACTGTAACCAACCAGCCAGTAAAAGGGTGGCATGTCTCATTTACCATGCTGCAATTTCAAGGGATGGCACAAATATTAACAACATTGACACGAGTACCTTAATAAAGCATTTGAAGACACGTCATCCTGCCTAGGTAACCATGGAAACTATTTTCATCATTTTTCAAATATTTCCCAAGTGCTGTCCCAGAGAGAAGATATTTGCTGCGTCCCAATTATCTTACTTGTACTACGCCCTAAAAGGATGTACTTTTTTTGTGAAGGAAAAATATATACTATTGAGTGTGTAACAGAAGAGTATGCAAGCTTTGGGACATGCTACTTCCTCTTTAACAGATTGACATGTTGCTTAGTTATGAGCCCTGTCAATCATCCACACATCATCCACATTTCTTGCATATTTAGTTTCCTAGCTTGTTGGAGAAGCAGCAGCAGCAGCCATTTACGAGACTTTCATGCAGAGAAATCTCTTCATGTCTTTGGGTAATTACACATTCAGACGTTAATGTCCAAACACGCCTTTATACAAGTACAGTATTGTTGTTGTAGATTAAATGTAACACAGAAAATGTGATTTAAATATTTTCCGTTGGGCCAGATGTTAATTAAAAGTTATGCAAACATCTTTACCGAACTCTCTCTACTTGACGGTTGGTTTCGCGTGTCCACCATGTTGTCGTTTATTTACACTTTTCGCCCGTGTTTGTAGCTCTAATCGAATTCTCGTTCAGCGCGCAATGTATTGTGGGCAATATCAGCAGGTAGAGTATGGACAGTTCTACGCTTACATTTTATCGCAGAAATAGTAAGCCATTCGAGAACCTTTGGCATACTCTTTCAACATACTATGATTTGGGACGTACAAATTTTATTTTCAAATACAATTTAAGAGGGATAGTATGCGAACTGGGACGCAGGATTAGTACATTATAGTCATTTTGTAAGATATTAATATTCAGCCTAAAGTGCAATTTAAAAAGTTAACTAGTTTAATTAGGTTAACTTGGCAAGTTAAGTAATTTGGCAGTTCATTGGACAACAGTGTTTTTTTTTTTTTTTTTTTTTGTAGCCAATCAAAAATAATACTTTCTTCAAAACAATTGTTCTCCAGCTTTTCTTTAAAATAATTTAAACAGATGATAGGAAATATTGTGAAAATGTACTTTTTATGTTAAAAGTCACTTGAGAGATATTAGAAAGAGAATAAAAACATTACAATAGAGCAAATAATTTTGCCTTCAACTGTGTGTAACAACATGACTGTACTAAATGCAAAATATATGCAGTTTTGGCTGAACAATGTAACACAATTTCTCTATTCTATCTACAGTGGGGCAAATAAGCATTTAACACATCACCATTTTTGTCAGAGAACGTATTTCTAAAAGTGCTGTTGACATCATTTTCACTGGATGTTGGTAACAACCAAACAAATCCATTTACAGTATGCAAAGAAAGCAAAACTAATTTGTTTGCAAGTAATAAAATAAAACGAAAAGTGTTGAACACATGAAGAAAGGGAGGTGTAGAAATGCAGTGAAAGCTCAGACGGTAGTTGAAATCTCTCAGAAGTTATTCAGCAACCCTCTGCTCTTCGTCATTATAAATTAATATTAGCTGCTTCAGTCCAACATCTACATTACAGGATGATGAAGATGAAACCAGAGTGGACAATTCAAGCAAGAAAATGATCCAAAACACAGCCAAGGAAACTCTTAAATGAGTTTAGATAAAGAGAATCAAGCTGTGGAATGGCCCAGCCAACCACCTGACCTGAACCCAATAGAAAATACAAAATAAGGGTCAGATTTGATAGACGAGAACCATCAGGAATTTTACACTCTGTTGAAGTCTGTGAAAAACTCACACCTGAGCAATGCATGTGACTTAATTTTCCATATGAGAGTCCTCTTTAAGCTGCCATCGCCAAAAACACCTTTTATATGAAGTATTAAATAAGTTTCAGTAGTTCAGTACTGTCTCCTTGTGTCATTGCATTGTTATTAAACATAACCTTTATTTATATAATGTATATATATTTTTTATGTTTGTAATGTTTGGGTTTTTACTAAAATCTGGTTCAATTCCATGTCAAAAACTCCTTTAAAATATTAACCCCCACAAAAAATAAATAAATAAACAAATGAAAAAAAAAAAAACATGACATGTTGAATACTTTTCCCTGCCACTGTATCTCTCTTCGTTTCTCTGCTCATTAAGGGTTAATAAATACTGTTTAAATCTGACAAGCCAGTGACTGACAAATGCAGTCTTGCTAATTAAGCTCTGAATCCTTTGGTGCAAATCACTTAACAAAATTTCCCCCAATTTCATTTCCGCGCATACATCTGCTTCGACTAACCTGCCAAGAGTTGTGCTCAAAAATGCAAATCCTTTACCACTATCGTTTGCTCGCACACACATGCAGGGAAAAAACAAACAAACAGCTAAACCGTTTAAAGTGCCTGAACTCCGAGTGATTTCACGAGCGCAAACAGCAGAAAATAATCGTGTTATTGACTGAACACTCCTTTTCCTATCAGCCGGCAATACCTGTAATCTGAAAAATAAATAAACAATAAAAAAACATAAACAAGTGCTCCCAAAGTGCTTAGACCTCTGCAAATGCGTCGGAAATACCACGTTTGAAAGTCAACAACACAAAGTACGCAAGGCTGTCTGAATGTAATTTATTTGCCTGCTTAATGAGATTATATTTTGGTGTGAAACCAATTTTGCGCAAATTAAATCTTAATATTGTGCAGTGGCAGGGGTGTTGACACGAGGTTATTTTATTCACTATTGAGCATGACAGCCAGTAAATTCTCTGTGCTGTTGACTGTCCCTCGTGTTTAGTAGGACATCTTTCCAAGACCTTCAAAACAGCTTTAAACACGGCTACTGAGAAAAGAAAAAAAGCAGAGAATATTGTTCTGTTAGGCGGTAAAAGCTGCATATAAATAGTGAGGACAATGGACATATACACCTATAAAGTCCAGTTTATTAAAATTCATTAATAGCTATAATATAATATATAAAATAATAATAATAATAATAATAATAATAATAATAACAACAACAACAGTATATATATATATATATATAGAATTTTTAGCTCTCCTGAATTATTAAACCGCTTGTTCATTTTTTCCCCCCAATTTCTGTTTAACGGAGAGAAGATTTCTTCAACACATTTCTAAACATTGTTTTGATAACTTATCTCTAATAAATGATTTATTTTATTTTTGTCATGATGAAAGAAAATAATATTTGACTAGATATTTATTTAGATATCAATACAGCTTTAAGTGACTTTTAAGGCTTAACTAGGTAAACTAGGTTACCTAGGCAGGTTAGGGTAATCATACAACCATTGTTATACAATAACTTGCCTAACAATAATATATTAACTAATTATCAATAATAAAATAAGTACACAGCAGATGCCTTTCCAGCTGAAACCCAGTACTGGGATACACCCATTTACTGTTAGGTAAATGTTTTGTAAATTATACAAAAAATATATATTTTGCATATTAAATTGTGCATTGACCATAATACAAATTAGCTATTGGTGGTTATAATAAATATGTAAACATGATTCTGCTTAAAACATAATTTAAATATACAAATAATAGTTTAATAAAATTGATACAACATCATGAAAAAACTTGCAATAGTTAGCTGTTTAGCTTTTTTTATAGCCCTAGTTACTAATGCATCATTATATTATAGTATATTATATTACATCACATATTATATTATATTATATTATATTATATTATATTATATTATATTATATTATATTATATTATATTATATTTTATTATATTATATTATATTATATTATATTATATTATATTATATTATATTATATTATATTATATTATACATTTACAAATAGTGCACTACGCCATTTTCTACTTATTAATCTAAGGATGGAAAAATGGAATTAACATTAAGGCAATGTTGGGTAATAAAATAAAATAATGAATGAATAAGGAAAGAAAGAAGGAAGGAAGGACAGTTAGAAAGAAAGAGAGAGAGAAAAAAAGAAAGAAAGAAAGAAAGAAAGAAAGAAAGAAAGAAAGAAAGAAAGAAAGAAAGAAAGAAAGAAAGAAAGAAAGAAAGAAAGAATTGAACTCTAAATTGAATGCGCCTATAATACAATCGACATAAATCACCCAAACGCCATAAACTCTGCTATTCATGTTGTTTATGACTGTGCTGTATGTGGTGAGAGTCCCAACTGTTCCCCTGTTTTATAGTGGAATGTTCGCAGAGCTCGAGATATTAGTATTCATCTGGCCCCAGACCTGTGCCTCAGAAGTCTGGACACAGCAGAAAGCTGGGAGAGTGAATCATTGCTTGCCCTCGGGGTGCTGGCAGCGCCCACCATCTCTCTCACTGGAGAGACGCCACATGCCCGCTTCCCCCCCGATGAGAAGAGAGCAAACAAACATCAGCGCCCCTGAAGAGCCCAGTCAGAAGCCATGAAGAGTTCACTCCTCAGCCCATAGATACACACACATACACACCAAACACTGTGTATGTCTGCTGACAGAGATCAACCAACCAAAAGTCCTGTACTGCAAGAAAAAAAAGTGGGTAATATTTTCGATTAAAGCCCAACAAACTATTGCATATAGAAAATAAACTTTTTCCATGTGTATAAAGTTTACAAGTCAAGTTTTTGTTTGTTTGCTTGCTTGTTATGTCTTTGTAATGATAGCCTAGTCTTGGAGCTATAACAAAAATATCATATCACAATAGAAGTCATCTTATATGCTGTCCACAATAACTATCACAATATAGCACATTTTCTGTTAACTCAATCAATTACATAAGGGATAAGTAAAGGCTTGCCATGTGTTAAAGGATTTTAACAAAGTAACATGTTCAAAATAAATTTGAAAAGATGATAGGAAATAGTGAAAATGTACTTTCTATGTTAAACATCACTTGAGAGACCTTAGAAAGAGAATAAAAACATCACCGAAGGGCTAATCATTTTGCCTTCAACTGTATGTAGATGTGTAACAACATGACTGAGTAAATGTAAAATTTACTCAGTCTAACGTTTAACAATATTGCATTTAAGTAACATATGTATTTAATTGATATTGCATTTGTATGCAGATTTGTATGCTTATCAATTTCATGAAAAAAAAAAACTTAAGATCATAGTCCAAAAATATGTTGGGGAAAAATTATTAAATACAATTTTAATAAACAGGAAAAATCAAGAGAAACTTTAACATTTAAAGATTTACTTGACATTTTGCAGTTTGTATTCATTTTATTATTATTTTTTTATTATATAGTGAAATGTTTTTGTTTTTTTAAACTGTGCAATGAAGTGGCTTTTTTTTTTCTCATAGTTCATCCAATGAATATTAAAAGGCAATTTATTGAGATAAACAAATTACGTTTTTGCAGGCTACATAACTCAAAATGATAATATATATGTAGTTGAAGTCAGAATTATTAGCCTCCCTTTGAATTTTTTTCTTTTTTTATTATTTCCTAAATTTTGTTTAACAGGGCAAGGAAACTTTTACAGTATGTCTGATAATATTATTTCTTTTGGAGAAAGTATTCTTTGTTTTATTTTGGCTTAATTTTTTAAACACCATTTTAAGGACAAAATTATTGGCCCTTAGCTAATTTTTTTTTTGATAGTCAACAGAACAATCAAAATCAAGTTACAATAACTTGTTTAATTACGCTATCCTGCCTAGTTAACCTAATAAACCTAGGCTTTAAATGTCATTTTAAGCTGTAGAAGTATCTTGAAAAATATCTAGTAAAATATTATTTACTGTCATCATGGCAAAGATAAAATGAATCAGTTATTAGAAATGAGTTATTAAAACTATTGTGTTTAGAAATGTGTTGAAAAAAATCTATGTTAAACAGAAATTGGGAAAAAAATAAACTGGGGGTCTAATAATTCAGGGGGCTAATAATTCTGACTTCAACTGTATATATCTTGTTTGAATTTAAGTGTATTATCTTTCTATGTCCAGTTACCAAACTCTTATTTTTTTAATAGCCGTTTAATTAAACTGTTTAGTTTAAATACACTAAAATTAGTGTTTATTACAGAGAAATAGATAAAAATATTGATTTTCAAAAGGTGTACTCATTTATGCTGAGCACTGTCCATACAAAAAAAAATTGATATGGAAAGACTCATTTTTAGTTTTGTAGTCTGCAAAAATGTAATTTGTTTATCTCAATAAATTGCCTTTTAGTATTCATTGGATGAACTGCGAGAAGAAAAATGCCACTTCATTGTACAGTTTGAAAAAAACAAACATTTCACTGATTGTTTACAGTTTAATGGAACCTAATTCACGCACCATGGGGCTTAGAATATTGGATACAGAAAAGTAAATGCAAGTGTAAGGGAACAATATAAAAGGTTTGGTGTAAATCACATTTTTAGATTACAGCCCACAAACTTTATAGCTACATTATAGCTATCAGAAAGTAGAGGTAACAGGCTCACATTCATTTGCAGACTGTAATGATTTTATTTCATCTTTATTGTGAAAGTGTATTGCATCTACTGCTACTCTCCAACAACCCCATGGCATCAAAGAGCATGTTCTGATGATCAGTTTGCATGGTATTGGGTAGCGTTGTGCAAAAAACAAAAACCATTTACAGGGTATATTTTTTACAAATGTAAGTGGATTGAACATAAAACAATTAAGTTGTCCCCCCAAAAAGCTTAAGAATTGTTGTTTCAACTCATGTTAAACAAGCATTGAACGCAGCAAATGTAATTTTTGAGGGTAATATATAATGTCTGCACTCAGTAATTTAAAATAGGGTTTGTTACCCCCTTGTTTCATATGTAGTTGAAGAGTAAACATAACATGTTTGTAATGCGTGAGGATCTAGGCCACACATAGTTTGCAGGGGTCTCAAACTCATGACCAGTGAGCCAATAGTTTGTGGCCCCCGCCCTAATTTTAAAGTTTAATGTTAGTGCGTCCTGCGAGTTTGATATGTATGGCTCTAGGGGGCAGGACATCAGCTGGGCTTGATGCAGGCAGAGAAACACTTCTTAGTCAAAGTTACAACAGCGTTACCGTCAATGTTTTTTTCAGTGCCTGGCTGGCTGCCTCTTTTCTATAGGGCACAAGCAGACATTCGTCCCAGCGAGCTTCAATCACAACACTTATATATATATATATATATATATATATATATATATATATATATATATATATATATATATATATATATTTATTTTATTTATTTTATTTTTTTTGCTGCCTTGTCGGACATTATATGTAGATAGATGTATAAATCAGTGCTTGATTTGAGCCGGATATTGCTGGATCCTGATTCGCAAAATGTCAGATATTTGTGTTTTGCTTTCCGGTATTTATTTAAATTGATTCGGCATTAACATGCACATGTGTGTGTTTGTGTGTGTGTGTGTGTGTGTGTGTGTGTGTGTGAGAGAGAGAGAGAGAGAGAGAGAGATTGTGAATGAATGCAAGCGAAGGCTGCGTAGATTGTGTGTGTGTGTGTGCGCATGATGCACATGACGGTAGTCACCAAGCAAAAGTCACGTTTAACTATTGGCCGTGAACAATATTTTCAACCAATCATCTTTCTTATGTTTACAATCACTCTCATTGGTTGATTATTATTTCGCGCGTGAGCAGTGAAAATAAATAATGGCATAGTGGTCTACCTAAATAATATCTGTATTTTCAAAATAGCAAAGAGGCAATCAAACATATTTAAACAAAGGTATTTAAGCATGTTAACAAGAGGGAGAGAGCACAATGTCCACCACGTAACCAATATAACAAATAATATAATGCATACATCACATGCATAAATCACGCCATGGACATTACATTAAGGTTTACTAAAGGTTTAAAAAAGCCTAAATATCAAAAGAGGATGGACAAATGAGAACCTTTCTGCCATAAACTATAGTAAAACAGCTTGTCAAAAGCTGCAAATAGATTACATACAGGAGTAGAGAAAGGAGCACCCTTTAATTATCAGCTGTTAGTCAGCGCCCGCTCTTTTTTTTCCTGGTCATTACGCCTTTGCTGTGTGCTGTGTAAATGCAGACGATCAGATATGAGTCACTTTTAAAAGATGATGTAAGCAGGTCATCAAAAAAATTCGGATACAGTCACAAAATCAGAATTGACCATCAAGATCTGCAGTGTAAATACAGCCTTAATTGCTATTTTTCACTTGAAAGTCAACTGAAATGCCACTTAGAGAGTTAATGTGAGGTCTCTCGGAATATTGAGGTCTCTCTCTCTGACAAAAGAAATCAAAGTGATGCATACACGTCATGATAAAAGAAAAGCAACTCAATGCAGCCTAATGTGGTCCTCTGCAGTCACATATCGACACATGTCTATTGGCAATAAGAGACGACGGTAACCCCAACCAATTATAGGGTCACACCCTTGTTTGTGGGTCATTTGCATCACGCTACTTGTATTGTATTTGCATTGCCACCCACAATGAACATTGCATAATATTTGTATATGATGTAAAAGTAGTCAAAACAAATGACAGTAACACAGGGTTGCTTCTTTTTCCTGCAACAACAGCATGGCAGGGGTGCTTCTTTTTTCTGCAACAACAGCATGGCAGATAACAGTAAATCCAACTATTATTATTTTGTTATTATAATTATTCTTATTTTCACGATTATTATTCCTATTTACAATTGATTGATTAATAAAGAGATTTGAGGACATTGGAATATTTTTTTAAAGAAAGTTTTCCTTGAGGAAAACCTGATGCAGCCCAGCCTCACCCAGGCTCTGCATCCAGCGGCCCCCAAATGAATTGAGCTTGAGACCTCTGCTTTTGGGGGTTTGGGGACTCTTTTAATAAACAAGCATTTTAATAATATGTTGAACTTATTTGTATGGCGAAGTAGATTTCCCCTCTTTGCTTTAAAAAGATATTATTAATATCTTTTTTTCTTACAGATCTTGCCTTCTGTGTTTTTGAGATTGTAAATAAAAGTGGTGTTGGATAATGAAAAAAAGAGGTGCTTGTAGAATAAAATGAAAAATGTAGTTACACAGTAAACAAAGTTTGCAGTCAGATTAAAGTAGACACTTGATTTCTCCTTGTTTCCTATAGTTACAGGATAAATGTGTTTACATGTTGTAAGTTAAAGTGGTGCTTGTTATATACTTGTTTCTCCAAAACTATCATACTGTATAGGCACAGTATAATTGCAAAAAATGCTCTAGATATGTAAATCAGAATCTGTAATCTAAAGTGTTACCAAAAAGTGTCCTTTTCTTTCCAAAGCAGAAACTTCCTGCGGGACGTCTAAAGAGATTCGTCTGACGTCTCATGCATATATTCTATTGATTAGTTTTGTCTGCTGATGACCATTCTGGCCGAGAAGGGGATGATGTTTTAATGTGCGAGCGCGGGTTTGCTTTATTTTTAGAGTGAAGGTGCTCTTGACTCACGCGGGGCTCCAGAACGCACCATGGCTTTGCTCGGCTGCACGCGGGGTAGGGCCGCGCTCCACAGGACGCTTTGTTTACATTCAGGTCATAAATCAATAGACCAGACGTTTCACACAGCGAGCCGAGCTGCCAAATACAACATCAAAGTAGTTTATCGCAGGTTGCATTTCACTGTTCAAAAAACACAATTGTGCAGCTTAGGAGCGCTGCAAGAGTCAGTCTGAAACTATTTTTGGTCCAAAATATGAATATGTTAATACACACACAGATAAAGATATCAATGCTGATTGGCTGCCATCCAATTAGCATGTTGTGTAACATGGGATGATCTGAAATCAACACCACTTTAAATGATTGGTAAGGAATAAAGAGTTGTACAGATAACTAGTACTGGGTTGCCTTCAATAAATCCCCTTAATTCTTTGTGGCACAGATTCAACAAGCTGATGGAAATTTTCCATGATGCAAATGTGCCATCCCACCAAATTCGATTTAAATAGTGAACTCATTGAAGACAAGAAACTAAGATTATTTGAGTTCACTCATAGGCTGTGGGGTTTAAATGCATGATATTAAACATTTGCCAAGAAAAGATTCCTTAAAAATGTAGATCAGTAGCATACTCTATAATGTCATCTAGCTCATTGTAACAACTACAATATTATCATAGAACGTCAAAATTTCTTACACCACTATTGAAGCCCTCAGTTGTAACAATGGCTATTCCAACACAATCTCACGGCAATATGCAACTTTTTGATTTAGTGGCTAATTCGTATGAATTAGCGCGATCTAATTCGTACAATTTAGTACGACTTGCTCATCCCCCAATGACGGTTGGGTTAAGGGCCACACCTCCTTTTTGAAAATCATACAATTTCGTACAAATTAGCCACTAAACTGGCAAAACGTAAAATACCTACATTTTCTCGTGAGATCAGGCTGGCTATTCGGGTTACTAGGTGCGCACGCAGATAATCCACCTATTTTTATGCGCATTTTAGATATTTTGGCTCCAACAATAGTCCATTTCAGGCATACAGACTTTTCTGGAGAATTACCAGCAAGTTTTTGGTAAGGAATCACGTGTTAACAGATCCTTTTTGAAAATACTGGTAAATTTGCCAGAATGCTGCTCTGTGAGGACGCAGAAGGAAAATTGCCGAAAACATCCCGTTTACATTTAGATCGTGCTGACATAAGACGTCTACTCTAGCCAATCAAAACATTCAGACGCATTCACATCCGCACTGTTTATGAAAACAAAAGCCTTTGAATACCAGACACATAGCTGTTAGATGTTAGTCAGATAACATTTTATGTTCCTCACTATTGCCAACTGTGGAAAAAATTATTGATAAAATGCTTTTAATAAACCACTGTTAGTTTACCTTCAAGCTCTGTTTCAGTTGCTTGAAGTAATGTATTTTTTTTATTTACCAGTATTTTGGAATGGATGTGTGAAGAATCTTTTTCGGAAAAATTCCAGGACGTCCTTGCCTGTGTAAAAACCTCTATTTTAAATTTACCAGTAAAGTCGTTCTCCAGAACAATGGGTGCATTCAAAAGTCAAGTCATCTCCAGAAATTCTCCAGATATTTACCGGTATCACTGTGTAAAAGGGGCTCATGACACATTTAGAGTCACTTAAATCATCTTCTTTTCCCTATTCTGATGCTCAGTTTGACCTTTAGTAGATCACCTTGACCATGACTACATGTCTAAAGGCGTGTAACCATATACCATATTAGAATTTCAGTAATTGAGTTTCCAGCTTCTAAATAGCATTTGTGCGCATGTAGGTCTCGTAATTACTTGTGAACTAGACGTTTTCTAAAAGCTACAACTTTAAGACTGCTCCATCACCTGCAAAACTGAAGAAAAAAGTGGCACTTTAAGTAGTAAAATGTATTTAAGCAGTTATTTATGTGATCTTAAGAAAAATTGTTAATGCCTTTTGCCAATGCAAATGTCTTTACAAATCAAGTTATGTAAACATAACTGATACAGCACAAAGTTGAATGTGGGTTGATTTTGTAGGCTGTTCCAGTAACCTATAATTTCCAGTCTAAAATAGGGAACAGAGCCAAGTTGATATCACCTTGGAATTATGGTTAGTTACAACATGTTATCAATACAGCACAAATACACTTAGTTGCTACCATGTGATTGGCTGATTAGACAAATGATTTAGCCAGCAGTTGAACAGATATACATATACTGTAAAAGATGATTAGATACTTGACTTTGAGTGCACCCATTGTTTTATAAGTTGTCTTTATTTAAAGAAGAGAGTAAACCCATTGTAACGGAACCATAACCTTGACTTAATTTCTAGATGTATGCACATTGGCAAAGCGAGTTCATTTATTTCATACACAATGGTAATTCAAAGTGTTTTACATAAACAGGAATAAAAGAGACAAGTTTAAGAAAATAAAAACAACAAAGAATAAAAATGATTAAAACAGACTAAAATGAGTTTTTTGAAGAATGAAAAAGAAAAGAAAGACATACTGTGCGATCTGTTACATGTAGCACAGTGCTCATTCAGTAAAGGCACAGCTAAACAGATGTGTTTTAAGTCCTGATATCAATAATGTATTGAGGTCCTAGGCCATTTAGTGATTTATATACAAGTAATAATACTTTAAAATCTATTTTGAATGTAACTGTTAGCCAGTGTAAAGACCTGAGAACAGGTGTAAAGTACTCAGATTTTCTGGTTCTGGTCAGAATCCTGGCCGCAGTGTTCTGGATGAGCTGCAAGTGTGTAACTGTCTTTTTTTAAAGGACAGTGAGAAGGCCATTACAGTAATCCACCCTGCTGCTGATAAAAGCATAAACAAGTTTCTCTATGTTCTCGCTGGAAACAAAACATCTAATTCTTGCAATGTTTTTGAGATGATAGTATGCTGATTTACCTAATGCTTTGACATGTCTACTGAAACTCATATCTGACTCCAGAACAACGGCAAGATTATTGACATCATTTTTGGTTGTTTAACACCTAAAGCCAATGTACACATTCACCTTGAGAGCCTCATCTCTGTCTCCCAAATGCAATGACTTCTCATTATATAACTGAAGAAAGTTTACATAATAATGTTTGTTAATTTAATTAATAATGTTTTTAACTTTTAAAATCACGTTTAACTTATCATATTAAACGCAACATGTTTACTCAATTTAAAAAAATAAAAAGTCAACTAATCGCTTTTTTAAAGTAAGTGGCCTGTGCAAAGACATAGCGATACTAGCCATCAAGACATGCTTTAAGTGCATTTGTCAAAAAAATCATACACATTGTTGTCACTTTGTAAGTTTAAAAACAAGGCCACTTGTCAGCAATCTGATGCAGTGTTGATGAGGACTACTGGCAGGGGAGTGTTTAGAAAGCTTCTCAGTGCATTTTGTCAGCCTCTGGGGTAATTTCTGCAAGGACAAGTAAACTACGGGTCAGTTTGAACAGAAAGCACTCAGAATGATATCACGGCAAACATGAGGATGACTTCAAACGCAGAATACTAATGGCACCATAAGGCCAAGCCCACAGTTATCCAACCATGCCACTTCCTGGCACTCACCGAGCCCTTATCTGCTTTAAGAGTGTTTGTGTTCTTGACATTCACCACGGATAAAACACTGAACAAAATCTTGTAAATATTACTCCAAATCTACTGTATGGAGCTTGTGTGCGAGGCGTTGCAAAAAACTTGATTGTGTAACAATCACACATGTTTTACATAGAAAAACGATGGAAAAAAATGAACCTTCAGTGCTAGCTTTTTCATTAAAAGAGAATTCAGTTTTAAAGCTTTAACCTAATGCACAAATAATGTTTTTTTCATCGATTCATTTTTCTTTCGACTTGGCTTATATTCATCAGGGGTCGCCACAGTGGAATGAACCACCAGTTTTTTCAGCATATGTTTTACACAGCAGATGCCTTTCCAGCTGCAACCCAGTACTGGGAAACACCCATATCCTTTCACATTTACACATACACCACCGTCAATTTAGTTTATTCAATTCACCAAAATACATACACGCCTGGTTTTCTCCAAACGTAACCTGTATGCTGCATGTCTTTGGACTGTGAGGGAAACCAGAGCAGCTGGAGGAAACCCACAAGGAGAACACTCAAACTCCACACAGAAATACCAACTGGCTCAGCTGAGACACGAAACAGCGACCTTCTGCTAACCAATGAGCCCGCACAAATAATGCTTTTTTCCCTGTTGTTTTAGGTGAGGGTTGAGCTCAGCCTTTAAAGTCTAACACAAATTCTCTTAATTATGAAGTTAATTTTTTGTTTCCTTTGTACTTTTGCATCACAATAGTCTTTTCAGTTCTGTTTCTGATTGCAACAAACACTTCTGCTTCTTCCAATAGACAGAAGAGCTGCATAATATATCATTTCAGCATCGATATCGCAATGTGGGAATCTGTCAAGCAATTTCAAGAAGATTTAAACCATTTGGACAAGAAATGATCAAGTTTGCCAGTTTAACAAAATTAATTAGGTAATATAACCACACAACTAATTATGTATACAATGAAGACTACAATGTTTTTTTTTTTTTTTTTACATTTGATTATTACATTTCTGTACATCAATAAGGCGAGGCAGTGGCGCAGTAGGTAGTGCTGTCGTCTCAGAGCAAGAAGGTCGCTGGTTCGAACCTCGGCTCAGTTGGCGTTTCTGTGTGGAGTTTGCATGTTCTCCCTGCCTTCGCGTGGGTTTCCCCCCCCCAGTCCAAAGACATGTGGTACAGGTGAATTGGGTAGGCTAAATTGTCCTTAGTGTATGAGTGTGTGTGTGAATGTGTGTGTGGATGTTTCCCAGAGATGGGTTGCGGCTGGAAGGGAATCCGCTGCATAAAAACTTGCTGGATCGGTTGGCGGTTCATTTTGCTGTGGCGACCCTGGAATAATAAAGGGACTAAGCCGACAAGAAAATGAATGAATGAATGTACGTCAATAACTTTAGACTCGAAAAATATCAAGTGCTACTAATTTCATTTTCATCTGTGCTTTTTATATACAGTATACTTACTGGCTACTTTAGTAGGCACACCTGTCTAACTTCTTGTTAATGCAAATTACTTTAACTCTTTTACAAATTACGTTAACTCAATGCATTTAGGCATGTAGAAATGTTCAAGATGATCTGCTGCAGTTCAAACTGAGCATCAGAATGGGGAAAAAAAAAGGCAACAGTAACTCAAATAACCACTTCTTACAACTGAGGTATGTAGAAGAGCATCTCTGAACGGACAACACACTGAACCTTGAGGCGGATGGGCAACGGCAGCAGAAGAAAGTGTTTAAAATAACTGTATATGTTGTCTGCGTTATAATAAACGCCAAAAAAAGAGGTGCTTTTTGTATTTTTAGCCTAAGGAAATATAGCCTAGGGATATGTTTTAGGCCTAGCTGGAGCATTTGGGCTGAATGTCTGATCGAGTCTCAAAACGAGGATGTTATAAAATACATTTCATACTGATTCATTACTGGAACATTTCTGTGGTTTTATATTATGTATGGTGCGCTGGGTCATCCCTCCGTTAGTGACGAGACTACTCAAGCACGATGCCAACAGTCGTTCTGCGAGTAAACAAATATAATGAATGAAAATACATAGGTCTATGCGTCTAGACATATAATGTAATGCTGTTCAGTAACGTGTCATTTGTTTGTTTCCGTAGTCTTCGTTTCAATTGTTTTGTGATGATGTGCTTGATCTGGCAGCCTGACTCCCGCTGAACTGGGCGTGTTGTGTGACGTTTGATTCAGGGGACATTCTGGGGGCGGGGTTTGCATGCCAGTGCGAGCTACTAGCCTGACAGTGGAATTGCGACATGATTTCGGCCTCACTGCTCAACCTCACAGGCTATTAGCATGGCTCGATAAAAGCCCTGGCTCGCACTGGCACAACAGTGGAAATGAGGCTAATGAGTTCACTGTACACAAATGGCCTCCACAGTCACAAGATCTCAATCCACTTGAGCACCTTTGGCATGTGGTGAAATAGGAGAATATGCAGCAACTGTGTGATGCTATCATGTCAATATGGACCAAAATCTCAGAGGAATATTTCCAGTTCTTTGTTGTATCGATGTCATGAAGCATTAAGGCAGTTATACTGTAATATCAAACCATGATCCTAAAAATGAGGTAAGCACCGGACCATGACTTCTGTGTAGCATCAGAGCCCTAATTGGTTAAAAAACAGCACAGTCAAAACAATCGTAAACATAACATCAATTCCAAGATTTTAAAGTGGTTGTATGATGAGACTAACATAACACTTTTATGATTTGAAAATATGAAAGATATTCTTTCATTCTCTGATAGTCAGGATTTCTGATGCTTTGAAGTTGGAAAAAGAATTTGCAAAGCTAACGTGATACCATTAATGACAACCCGCAGACAACGAATCTCGTCTATCAAACAAAATCCAGCTCATTTCGAAGCAATGTGGCTTTTTCAGTGAAAGAAGGTGCTAATTTTGTTTTCCCTTTTAAAGCTGAAGGAATCATGGCAGCCAATTTCAGGGGGTGTGTACGTCTTTTAAAGGTATGAAAAGCCCAGAGTAAAGCAGTCATTTAGGTTCTTGGACCCTATAATCTGCTAGATGAAGTGATCTGCGTCTATTCTCCGTGTTGTTATTTAACATGAAGCTGCTTTGATTTTAGAGCTTTAATTATGGAGGTATAGAGATGTTCAGAGGTCACGATGAGAGAGCAGAGTCGCAGCGCTAATAAGGTACGGGGATTCACTTTCTGCTGCTGATTTACTCTAAATAAAGTGTCGTAGAGCAGACCACATGCAAATTAAGCCAACTAAATCTGTGTGATCTTTAAACAAATCCATTCCTTCAGCCACAGCCAGGAAGATGAAGCAAAACCATACTTGCATATTCTCTTACAGTCAATATCAATACAAACTTATTCAGCTCAAATAATATTTATTTCAATAAAAAAAAATAAATAAATAAAAAGAATAGTCGACATTAACCCAAATACTTAAATTTAGACATTATATGATTGACTTATCTAGGGTCTTGATCTAAAATTTTATTCACCTTCATTTATTGGATTATGAAAGAAACATGTTGAGCAAATGATGACATATGTCTTTATTTAATCTACAACTAGGGCTGCATGATATTGGAAAGATCTGCCATATTTTCTGATATTTTGTTTTACTTCAATATATATTGCGATATGAATATAAGTTCAACAGATGATTTGAATAGCTCAATTTAGAAATATTTCATTAATTAGATCGGCTGGGTTGACTAAAAAATAAATGCTAAATAGTGCTTTATGATTTTTTGGGGAGTCTAACTGTATTGTATGGAATATAGAAATTAAACAATCAAACGTAAATAACATGGTTAATGTATAAATTATTTATACAATAATATAAAATAATAGGTAATAATATCTTTATCAAAAAGAGATGTATAAAGTACTAGAGACCCAGACTTAAATAAAAGTGCAAGTGCTCTATCAAAAAAAATGACTTGAGAAGAAGTTGAAGTGCTCTTTAAACACCACACTACAGTAGAAGTACTAAAGTATTCAACTTTTTTTGTGCTTAAGTATTGCAAGTAGTTTATTTAAAAATGTACTACTCAAGTACTGAAAATAAAAGTACAAGTATTGTGTAATGTAGTTATTAAAAAAAATATAAATAATATTTTATTTTAAATATCTTTTTTGGGGCACTTGATTAAGCAGAATGTAAAGAAACATGGCTTACAATACAGTTTTTCTCTCTTGCTTGAACCACAGATCTGACAGATTATAACAGCTTTAACACACAACTTTCAAAGTTGTGTCACAAAAACACTCCATAATCCACTCATAAAGCTATTGAAACCCATTTTTAGATCACAAATTATCGATTGTAAATGCAGTAAAAAGGAGTTGTAAACATTCTATTGGAAGACGCTGGTCACTATGTCACCAATTTTTTTTTATATTAAAATCAATAATACATTTATATATTATTTGTAATACAATTTTGTTCTTTAACACAGCAGTAAGATTTATGGCTTGTACCTTTAATTTGACCTGCTCAAAGAAAACACTCTTTCTGAGTGTATCAAAACTCCAACACATGCACAGAAGACAGCATGAGCAAAAAAACTAATGTAAATATTATCCCGCTTGCTTTTTGAGTGCTGACAGGCGAG